>NC_143556.1:58390250-58541125 GCF_054136105.1 Typopeltis vanoorti
ATCGATAATCGGAAATCCCTAGGAGATTTTAGTCTTGTGCTGGACTCATAGCATCTTGGGAAAATTTTTATTTAAGAATATTTGTTTGACTTTGCTTACCAATTTTATCTTTTCAACAATCTCTAAAGTAAATGTTAGAGAAGTGGGCTATATACAACACGTAAGTTTTGTTTCGTTCAAAATGTGAAACTCTTCAACAAAAGATATATTTTCAGATACTTTAAAATGACTTCTATTTAAAAACATTTAAAACTTTTCTGTACATTTTGTATAATTTTAATTGTATTCCGATTTATAAATATTCATAATAAAAGAGCAAAAATGTCAATAAATAGTGAACATAGATTCTTAAATATAAAATTTTTAAAAAAAGAAATAGTTCACTCTAAGATGTTTGAATGAACTTTCACTTTTCATTATTGAAAAGTCAAATATGATGCTATTATTGAAAAAAGCATCGTATCCGATAGAAGTGGCAGATATAATTTTAAAAAAAATAATGTTGAGATAATTCGGTGTTTTAGGGTTGTTTTTTTAAAAGAAAATAAGATTAAGTGAAACTAAAATAATTGCTAATATTATAATTTACAATTATAGCACTCGTTCAAATCTTATGTTATTCAAATCATGGAGTTGGTTTCCTTTTTTAAAAATCAGAATTTTTTTCTTAAGAAAAAACATAGCGAACAACGAGATAATAGAATCAAAGACACAACATAAAGACCATCAAATATTTTAAAATGCCCTAGGATTCTTAGTTATATCAAGTTGCCAGCAATATTTAAAGTATCCTTTACTCGTATTAATAATGTTAATTAAAAACACAGATTTCCCCTTTTAAACGGAAAAACTAGATGAAGATTATAATTAACAAAACACGTGTATTCCAAACTACTGGCTTCATACGAAAAATGAAAGCCGGTTAGAATATTAAAAGTATATATCGAAATACTTGCTAGAATAGCCTTTCTTGTTTTATCAGGTTGGTTGTAAAGCTCAGGATTCCCCGTGATCATAATTAAGTTTTTTTTTCTTTGTCCTTTTCTCTTGCTTCATTCATAACCCACATTCCAACAGTTCAGTGAAATTCGATTTGTACCATCCAACCTCCGGTATCCTCTGAAATGAACATCAGGTTGGCTACGACAAAGAAATCGATTTTAAACATGCGAGGTGAGCAAAGTTAGTTATCCAGAGGCACGTCGCTAGAAAGAATGAAATTTTTGTTGTCCCGATCTAATTTATGAGATCTAATAGTTTCGTACATTAATGTTTCAAGTATTTAAAACGGTATGTGTGCGTGCGGAGGTGAAAATGATCATCCAGAATCGAAATATCAATCTGTTTAAACGCTCTTTTAAAAAATAACTGAAGGATGTTATTTGATAGCACGGATGTATAGAAACTATTATTTGTTTTTCGAACTAAAATCTTTTTACAACTAATTTAAGACATTATTGAAACTGGACGCAGAAATTGAATGTTCTCCCACTTAATTATGGAGCCTTTATATTCATATTTATTATAATTGCTCACCGTGTTTTTATGAAATTGAGGGTTAGGATTACGCCAAAGCCACTAAGGAGAATATATATTTGGTTTGTTAATTGTGGGTTTTCTGATCAGATTATCTGTTTTACAATTAATACAGATCTAGAGTTTTTGGAACGAAAAGTGTAATACGTCGTTATGAGAACAAGAACTAACATTTTAAGCATTTCAAAACAGGATTCGAACCTAGATGTTTCCAGCCAAATGACATAGTTGTTTCTTCTTTGGACTAAAAACTTCTGATGTAATGTGATACTAGGATCATTAATAAAAATTATGACTTAAATGATTGAATGGTGAAGTTGTGTTGCCTATTTACACTAAATTGAATACATTCACCAAAGAAATCATCTGCGTCGGGTAAAGGTTCTGGACTCGGCTAATAATGTGTTGTTGAAAGATTGCACAGTTGATTATTGTGAGAAGCTTCCGATTGCTATACACGTGACTTATCCAGTCTTTTTATTATTTAATGAAGGTATGATCAGCGATCGTTCTTTTTTCTTTTAGTTTTTTAATTATTCAGGAACTTTTGAAATTTTATTTGCAATCTTTTAGAATCTCCATATTTTGAGTTTGTTATTTGTGCAGTCAGATATTATATCGAAAGTAAAATTTCCTTTTCTCTCTCTCTCTTTTTCTTTCTTTTTTTCTTTCTTCTTTTGAGGTGATTTTATTAAAGGGGACATCTACGAGGTTTGCTTTATATTATTTTTCTAAATTAGATCCGAGAATAATGTCGATTATCGTTATTCTACTTATTTTTATTTTCTATGAGAATTAAAAAGACATATTTTTATAAATTCTCACATATCGTTTATCTTCTCACTATTAATTACATTTTTCGGTAAATAATATAAATCAAAATTTTATTTATTTATTTATTTTTAATCTGTTAAGATAAAGCAAAAATGAACTAAAATGAAATCACTTGAAGTGATCTGGAGCAAACCTCAATATAAGATGATACAATGGACTCTAAATAGAGCTAATTGTAACATCAAATATGTTATATATAAAAATAATATAAGGTTTAAAATATAAATATAAAAAAAAGATACTATAAAAATATAAGTATAAAAAAAAGATAATATAAAAATAAAAAGATAATATAAATAAAAACTACTCAATGCAAAGATAGTATAAAATGCTCTCGTTTTAAAAGCTTTTTTTTTTTCAGAATAAATATTGATGGTTAGCTGACGTAAGATATTTGTTTACAACATGACAGAACACGCATCCATCTCATTCAAATTAGTAGACCCCAAGAAAAAATTATTAATAATAATAATAATAATAATAATAATAATAATAATAATAATAATAATAATAATAATAAAACTCTCGCTCATTTCTCTTTTTGCATTTTATGGAATGTGTAAAATTCAAGTCAGTAATTTGAATGTTACGAGAATTAAGTGAATTTATGATCCATGCACCTGATGATAAATGTAGCGATGGTATAATCGATTAGAAATAACTGGCCAATATTCATAACATATTATTATTATGAAAACAAACAAAACTTGAAATCAAATTTCAGGTTGTTTAATAATGATAGTATATGGGTTGTAGCAGCTATAAATAGGCTCTTCCTCTACAAAAAAAAGGAAAAAAGAAATAAGTATGATGGTGAACTTGCTCCAATCTCTCCCCTTACGTAAACACACACTTCGCTTCTCTATTATAATCTAAGACTAGAAATTCCCAAGTTTATCTTTCGTTAATTTATAAACAATTATGAAAATTATAAGTGAAATTATGAACAATATCCATGTACTGTATTATGGAAAAACCGACTGAAAGCAGTAACTTCATTAGGTAAGTTACAGTTCATAATTCCCATAGCACTAGAAAATAAAATAATATGTTATATAAAAAGTACATTCTGTGACAAAATATGATGACCTCATATTTTCTTATGGCCTCAGCAAAGCTTTCAGGAAACAGTTTTATTTCTTTTTAATTTGAATTTGACACATGTAAGGTTGCAAACCTATAGTGCATCGTTTACCTTGGGTGGAATAACAGTGCGGTAGTTCCGGAACTCTACTCTAGAAACCAAACATGGGCCTTTTTTGAATCCATTTCTGGCCTGTTCCAAGTAGGATGGTTCCATTCCCACTACGGGCACTGGTCGCCTGCATTAGGACTGAAACTACCACTGCATTTACTGGATTAGAATCCATATGGCCTATTGGTTGGAAAGCGGGAACGCTATCCACTATCAAACAGGCCAGATGGGTAAACATAATTATACTTTGTTATTTAAAAATACTACGTTATTTATATCCTCTTCATATCCTTTTATTATTTTATCCTTATATACTTTTCCTCATTCAGATATTAAAGTTGCTAAATTCATTATTAGGAATACAAGCTTCAAAAATCAAACGATTTGACAAATCTTAGACGATTCCAAACTCCAAATATAATCAAATTCAGAAGTATTAAATTCCAGTTCAGAAATCAAATTCTTCAGAAGACGCCGCTGTTACATGAGTGTTATAAGACAACTGTGATACTGTCATATAATGGTCATGTAAAGTATCAGAAATCAGTTTATTTTTAAAGAAAATCAAAAACAGTGACGATCACATACAATACTAACACAGTATTAGCCAAGTAAAGGAAAAGGAATTAAAATGATTTCAATACTTTAATTTACTAAAATAAAAAATACATATTTATTATCCAAGTAAAAACGGAAGAAAATTGCACAATGAAACTGAAACGATTTTCATAACACATTTGACGATACTCCTCCTCCTTCTGCTTCAGTTTAGATAATCTCATGGCTGAACGAAGGCTGGAGAATACCTTCCTTACTTTGGCCTCTTTTCTAGCTTTCCTTATCAACTACACTTGTACACTCTAATAATTTCTTCTGTCCATCCTTTTTTCCCTTTGCTGACTGCCACCCACAAGTCTCATTTAGGTCATCGCGAGTTGCTATAATCTTTCGATATTTCCATCCCGTCTCCACCTTGAATGTGATGTATTAGATAATGGAAGAGGATTCTATTTCCAAGAGTTTCACCAAGCATATTCTTTTCCATTTTTCTCTGGGTAACTTCATTTGTCAATCATACCTTTAGTTAAATGACTAGTAAACCGAAAGAAATGCCAAGTCCGTGGAATCTTAAAATTCTGCGCATACATTTAAGGTAGTGTGCTAAATAAGTCTAAGACCTTCATGCTCTCGGAATCGGATAATTAATCTCTCTCTCTCTCTCTCTCTCTTATTAACACACACACACACACACACACACACACACACACACACACACACACACACACACACACACACACACACACACACACACACACACACACACACACACACACACAGCGAACCTAAAACTAGAATGCATTGCATTACGTCTAAATTTTTTATCTAGAAAATTCTACATGCCGACATTCTATATTAGGCGTTGCTATCATTGTAAAGGTACAATAAAGGTTGATTCTGTTGTTCTTCCTCTTCTTCTTCACATTTCTGATTATATTCAGTTTTAGTTGGTATATAAATTTATTTTCTTATATGGGACTACTACCATCCTGCTTATTATAGTCGTAGGTGCTACGGCTAGTCATTAGAGCAGACTTTCAGGAACTATTTAATCTAACAACTGTGCTAACGCAAATGTGCTAATAAAATAAACAGCTTTTCATGGATGTACATCACTTATAAAATAGAAATGGTTCTTCTCAGCAGCTTTACTCGTGAATTGCACCTACAAATAAGACAAATCATATCAAAAAATCGAAAACCAAAAAAACCAAGTACCGTAAAAATAAAGCTCTGATTATAAGTACGGTAGTCCTTATAAGGACTGGCTTAAAGGGACGAAGCAAGAATGCTTTTCATCTTCCCGTTATCTGTAGAGGACAGTGTAGGGATAAGGTGTTATTGAGCAATTAAAGCTCTGATCATGGCAGGAGGTTAACAGCAATAACCAAACCTCAGTTAGAACTTCATTAGCTACAGCATTGCCATTACCATTCATGCAATCCATTACCCTCCAAGGGTATTGGATTAAATGAATCAATCACCGTAACTCACGGTCGATTGATTCATTCGAAATCTCCTTATATCCTTATAAGGACTGGCTTAAAGGGGCGAAGCAAGAATGCTTTTCATATTCCCCGTTATCTGTAGAGGACAGTGTAGGAATAAGGTGTTAATGAGCTATTGAAGCTCTGATCATGGCAGGAGGGTAACAGCAACAGCCGAACCTCAGTTGAAACTTCATTGGTACAGCATTGCCATCCATTACCCTCCACGGGTATTGGATTGTCCCAATTCCTCTCCATTCGAAATCTCAATTTTTCTGTCTTCGTATATTAAATCAGTTATTATAAAAATATTTAGGTGTAAAGGGTTCTTATTATTTTTCATAAAGTTATAAAGAATTATGATTAATTAGCAAAGTCTTTTTTTTTATTTATATGATTTATTTATTTTTTTAAATAAAGCTTGTTGGATCTATGAAATAAGCAGATCGCATTCTTTTCTGTAGCGATCTAAAGACTGTAACTTTTCAATTCCAATTAGATTTCCGCTATTTTATGATGCCTCATTAATAGCACTTTAATTCGCTGGAGGGATCGTTAAATAAAACCCTAATTTACTGACGCCAAGTGATTTTTATTACTCATGCAATGACTTAATTCACACACGCCTGGTTGTATTCTGAGTTCATTTATTGCCGACAAGCAAAATTTGAAAGGCTAATTTAAAATTTACGAATGTTCGCTTTTCTACTGCGAACTTTTCGCTTTCACCAGAGGGGAACTCGTTTCATGGTGCTGAAAATCTAAAGTTTATGGTGCTTAAATCTATGCGTAATAAGTTAGCTTGAAATGACTTATTTTCCGCTTAAATAACCTTATAAGTATGCATCTAACTAACTGCTACCATTCAGTTTGATATCTGTGACAATATTAGCAGTCTGATTTTCTAAAACATCTTCTTTGATTCGAAATTTTAAAAGTCAAGAATTTCCTAAGAATTTTTAATTTCCTCATGTGAATGCAATGTTAAGAACACGTTCAACGTGATGAATAGAAAGCTGAGGCTTCCAGAAGTATAATGGCCGTTTAACATTTGTTCAGTCACAGGAAACGTATTTTAATTGCTTTAATTGATTCACAATTAATGCATTGTTTGTCACAGTATGGCATCTGTCATCAATATTTTTCCATCAGGGCTATAAAATATTTATTTTAATCTGCCTGGAAAAATGCTTTCATTGCGAAATTCTGGTATCTTTGGCACGATTTCTCCGACATACTCCACCATAAAATTATGCATATCGATGGCAGCTCGTAGAAAAGGTGGCTAAAGCTCTTAGTGTAACTGAAAAGAAAACTCAAGATTACTTAAACTCAAAAATTGCACATTTTAATGTTTTTCTGGTCGGTTACATTACACACCTTAAGTAGTTTTATGCAAAATTTCAGAAGCTTACTTATGTCATACTTTTTAAACCAGAAGAAACCGAATGGGAACGAGCCATATTTGCTGCAACTTATCTCCACATGCACTGCTTTTATGCAGATAAAACTGATGGAAAAGATACCTCAAGCTCCAAGTTGCATTTTTGTAAAAAGTATTCATTTTATAACAAGAAACAATCCAAAACAAAAAAAAGGTTTAACGTATATTTAATTATTTTTGTATAAACACAGTTTAAAATAACAACTGAGAATGACTAGAAAATATTGTACAAAAACAGATCATAATCGTCAAATTTCTGAAAACGACTTTTCGAATAGGATAAAACATTATCATATTCGAAAAGAGGTGGCAATGATATTTAACAAATATTTATCATTAAATCCAATATTTCGTAATTTAATTGCTGATTTTATGCTATTATTATTAATTTATAATTTTAATTAATAAAAATATTTCATAGAATACGCTGAAAAAAATTGAAGTATCAGATCCTATTAATAAAAATATTACAGCAGTGGAAAGTAGTATAAAAGTGTTTCTTTTATCATTTCTTGTTTTTCGCATCTTTGGAAGCAAGGAATATTTACAAGAGTTTTTTAGCTGAAAATGAGTTAAATTGATCACATGCAGAAAACAAAATAGTTTTTTTTCCGTTCGAAAACCAGCATAACTGTTGGTTTGGTTTATTCAGACCAATCAGGTAGAGACTATATGCAATGATCGTATATGTAGACTTTAATTTCCTTAGTTGTAATTTAAATCAATCCAAACACAGCCTTTTTTTTATCTTTCGCTTTGCAAACACCTCTGAAATTTGCATTATTCATCCATCTGACTAAATTTGGAATGCTTAAGATCCCTGAAATTCCAACACGGTCGGACTAAAATTGGAAGTTGCGGAATATCGTATCATTCAACCGATTTCTAAAAGGTATTCCTCTATTGTACTTTAACTACTTTATATTAAAACTAAGTGATATTTTCTAAATCATCTCAGATCAAAATCGAGTCAAATATTGAGACGCTAGCAGATTGGATACTGTTTGAAAAGGTCTGATTGACCGATATTTTAATTGTTGAGTATGTAAATAGATTACCGATGTTCCTACAATGTAAACAAGAGCATCAAACCCAATGTAGTTATTTTTATTTAGTTGACATATTTTCATTATCATTTATTTAATAACTATTCCAAATAACCGGCTACTCTTCTACAATTTAGAAGAGTAGCCTCTTCTAAATTGTAGACAATACTTTCTAGATCTTGGCTCACCATTTTTCAGCCTGAAATTTAAAATTAAAAAATTAAACAAAAAACAGATTAATTCGATTAGTAAGATATTTCGATTATTATTTTTCTTACAAATACAAATACAAACGAAAGAATATAAATAAAGAGCATATCTTTTCAATTCATGGCATAAGTTCTCAATTGAATTGAAGTGAGGGACTATTCCAAAATTCTGCTGAATTTAATGCAGTTATATAAAATAACAGTTTTAACACTTAGTAGATAAGGAGGACACAACCGCTGTCAGTATGGGTATAAATGCGAAGTCATTAGTTGAGTCTGATACTCAAGTAAATTTTTAAATTTCAGTCTTCATTCTGATTTCTTGGTTATCATGTATATATCATGCCATATCTTTAGTCCGATGCATTACACAACTTGTCGGGAAAAAGTTTAGAAGCATGTAAATTTCTTATTTGAATGCTTTTGGTATGAATAACCGTCAACCAGATAAGCAAAAAGAGTTTTATTAATGTTAGGAGTGATTCGAGGATGAATATCATCCCCAAAATAAAAATAAATGAAGGGTGATATTCCTGAAAACAAGATAAATTTGGCATCCTTACTTATGTGAAATGATATTTAATTAAAATCGCTTGATGTGTTTGATGAAATACCATTGAGGTGCCTTTCATCTCTATTTCGTGCGTCTCTAATTAGAACACTCTAGATTCGCAAAGCATTGGTCTTAATTCTGGAGTTATGTCATATTTTGTTAAATTATTGGTTTGATTTGACGTTTCTGGTGCGCTATAAAATTACCTGAAAAACAGTTGGAAGGATCGGATTCCACCAGGAATATGGAGAAATATCTGTAATTCATTTACTTTAGGAAAGAATGGGTTAACTGGTTTCTCAGATAGGATTCTCAACTCTAGAAAATGGGACTGCTCATCAACAAACCGAGGATTTTGAATACCCGGAATACCTCAAATTAAGATGTTTACAGCATATACTTTCTTGTGGTCTTCGTTTCTGATTCCATTAACTAAACTCTTTCGAATAATTAAAGAATATGGCCATTCTATTAACGTGGCTCCATCTATAGCTTTTGCAAGTAGCCATTATAGTTATAACTACCATCGGTTTTTCATTGATTTTATTTTTGACTACTGCTAGTAATTACAGTTTTTATTGTGACTAACGTCTCTAATGAAGTTTGTGAATAGTAGCCAAATGAAAAGCAGAAGAAAACCAAACCAGTATCATGTCTGGTCAGAAAAGGCATACAAAGATATAAACACAGCATATGTAATTGTTATTAAGTTAGATTAAGAATTTCAAAACGGAATGAGAACGCCATGAAGATGAAAGTAAGATGATATTAATTACTTGTTTATAGAAGATGAATCAATAAAGAGATGCATCTTATAAAATGCTTAAAACTGTCGTATCGCCATTTTAGAATTATACTTCATCTAACAGTTTTACCGTAAAGGCTTAAATTATTAAAAACAATTTACTATAATGCCAATCAGTAAAATAAAGTAAAATGTTTATGTTCCAGTAGTAAAATAATGTTATTATTATTGAGAGTGGAGGCGTGCGATTGTCCTCAGAGAGATCACACAGCTGATTTTTATATCAATGACGATGTTGCTTTCACACAAAAATGAATAAACAAAGCTATTTCTCATACAACAATAACTGCTCTTCTACTTTAATTTGAAATCATTATGAAAATATGCAAAATACAACTCTATCTCTTATAATAAATCCATTAATAATATTGTATGTGTATGCGATTTTTCAGTCTGAGACTAGAATCGGAGGCTAGTTTTACAGATTAGTTTTTCTTTGTAGACTTGATTTATTCATTCCTAGAGTCAAATTTGTTTTACGTTATGTTATGTCGTGTGATTTTATTCATTTTATAGTTGCATTATAGCTTGTTGACACAATATCGATGTAACTCAGATAAATAATCTATGTAAATACAACACTAATCACAGCGCCACTAGAATACGGAGTCATTTATCTGGCTTTATGTTGTTACTTCTTTCTATAGCAAGCTCTAAAGGCACGGATCAGTTTCTATCTCTAACGATTAGTAGTAAAGTTATTTACAAGGTTCATCGAAGCAAGGGATGTTTTCACTTACAAAGTAGCATCTTTCTAAATGGATATTTTTTAGCATTTTGACATCTACAAACGTTGCAGATACCAAGGGATTTAAATTCTGGAGGTTAAGAAATCGGAAACAATCCATGTGCAAAGTTGCCTGAAAATTCTGTTTTGCGGTGATTGCATTTTATCATTCTGAGATAAACCAAAATTATCTTTACTTCTCAAAATGTTTGTAGCGTCTTGAACGTGCCTTAAAGGATCAGTTAAAATGATTTCCATTTAGAGTGTTACTGAAAAACAAAACAAAAAAAAACACAGAGTACTTTTATTTCGAATCTGCGTTCAAAGAAATTTGCGGAGTTCCGCCCACACGTAGACCAGGTAAGAGGACGAAGTGATAACTATCCGTCGGTTGGAATACCTTGGTTTGAGTCCCATCTAGGACATCAGGAACCATTATAAGGGCTTTTCAGTTGGGGTGACATAGACAGTCTTATACTAAGGTGCTACGATTTTTCTTTCTGCAAATTTCGATTTTTCATCCCAGCAAAACTGGCCAGAAGAATCCAAGTAATTTACAGCCTTGGTCATTCTATCGTAATTCGAACTAAATTAAACCAAATCAAAGCACATTATATATTTCAGGAATTATCTAACTTCAGGTTTTATGAAATTGTGGAATCCCAAGTTAAATATTGCCAGGCAATAATATGAAAATCACTCTTTTAATCTATCAAAACATTTTGTTTAATAACTATTTAAATACAACACTGATCACAGCGCCACGAGAATACGAGTGATTCTCGTGTCCAGTGATTCTCGAAGAAATAATATATTACTTTCAAAAAGTAACGATCCAAATTATTTTTATTTCCTTAAAAATAATATTGTAACTTATATTTTACATTTAATTTATTAAAAATAAATAAATATAATAAATATATTTTAAAAAATACCAAAAATATACTATAAACTCTTAAAATTTTAATATAACAATTTTTATAGGAGAATATGAGTGATTCTTGTGTCCAGTAACAGGAGGAAAACTAGAAGAATGTAAAAGTCCTTTTTAGGACTTCCAGGGTAACAAATGGCAATGCTGTAGCCAATGAAGTTTTAACTGAGGCTCGGCTATTGCCGTTATCCAGCCATGACTAGAGCTTTTAGCTCAACAACACTCCATCCACACAGATTTACTTCATTCAGATGACGGGATAAAGAGTCAAGGACTCAGTCCATCGCCCAGTTCTTATTAGAACTATTAGAACTCTCGTGTCCAGTGATTCTCGAAGAAATAATATATTACTTTTAAATAGTAATGATCCAAATTATTTTTATTTCCTTAAAAATAATATTCTAACTTATATTTTACGTTTAATTTGTTTTAAAAAAGTAAATATAATACATATTTTTTAAAAAATACCAAAAATATACTATATACTCTTAAAATTTTAATATAACAATTTTTATAGGAGGAATTAATAGATAAGTGTTTCAAGGGGGTTTCGATGGAAGAAAAGTCCTTTTTAGGACTTCCAGGGTAACGAATGGCAATGCTGTAGTCAATGAAACTTTAACTGAGGCTCGGCTATTGCCGTTACCCAGCCATGACTAGAGCTTTAGCTCAATAACACCTCATCCACACAGATTTTCTCCATTCAGATGACGGGATTAAGAGTCAAGGACTAGTCCATCTCCCAGTTCTTTTAAGAACTTTAAGAAGTGTTTCAAGTAATAATATTCGCTTGGGATATTAGATTATTTCTCACATCCAAATTGAAGTCCCCAGTTGTTAGCTCATTCCTTGTTAGTTCTGTACCCAGTAACGAGGCCAAAAATTGAAAGTAAGGATTAGATATTAGTCAGAAGATCCAGTCGGTTCTCTGTATTCCTAAAGGTTGTTGTGGGGATCTCCTCCCATTTATTTGGTTTTGATCCTTAAGCGACCCCTTAATAATAAGGAAACTTAATCACAATAGATTAAGATAAACTTAATCAGGAAATTGATGGTGATGCATATGAAAGCGCGGTTTTCCAAAAATGGTCATGGTGCACCACTTACTTTAGCCACGATATAATGATAATCTGCTGAAGATTCCAAAGAGAAGTATTCAGTTACCAGCAGGCTGCAGGGAATCGATCAGGAAATTATAATGGATTTTAACAACAATCAAATGATAAGGTGAAGTCTTATGTTAAAGCATTTTGACATAACTCGTAAATCATACTGACGTGCATGGTGCAGTATGACCCTAACTGTAGTTGAGCCAATAAACTCGTATTTCAGTCATACAGAACTGAAAATCTTTAACAGAATCACTAATGCACTATTGAGAACATAGAAAAAAAATCCATCATCAATGATTGAAAATCATTTGGATGGTTGAAAATATTACCAGTAAATTGTTCAAAACTTCCTAAAGCTCGTAAATGCTAACAACATTTAAACACATCAAAACAGTAACAAGCATCAGTAATGTAGCAATGAAATCATCACAAAATCGAAAATATTAAGAATAAAGAAAAGAATGACATGTCAAATCTCGGAAACAAAATCCAAAACAAGAAAACATTTTCTGTTTAAACTCAAGACAGAGAATATCAGTAAATCATGACATTGTAGTTAAGTTTAAAATAACAATATTTAACAGAGAACCGTTAAAGTAGTGTAGAGGAACATAAAAGAAACATCATGTAGAAGTTGTCTGGAGCCAAGCAGATGCTAAATACAGCACAAGAATTCACGACAGAATATGTTAACCCCTTTCCGGCGCATTGAACAGAAAATATCACAACTCGATGGTACGTTGTGCTAACTATGGTACCAGAAGATGTTTGTTGACATACTCTGTGTCGTAGATGTCAAACCGACAAGAGAACGCTATCCGGAATATCGGGTAGACGACGAAAACCCAAACATACGGTTTACAGTGATAAGAAACCGCAGTCTTCTTATCTCATTGCGTGCGACCGCTTCGCGAAATATCAATTGTGAGATTCTCAACAAGGCGGAAATTTTTATCATGACTCCAGAATGTCTAACGCCATCTTCCTTCTAGGAAGTATTCGGGAGAAGAGATGTTATCGAGGCAAGAATGAAATGCACCGAGTGAAGATTAATTAAGAAAGATAAGAAATGAACTGTTCTTTCTTTTGGGAGGAACCTGAATCACAGCGTGCTAAGACCACTTATTTGCAACACATTATCAGTGTAATTAGTTCACGGGATATACAACGGCATGTACCACTCGTAATGGTTAATTCTTGAGTAACTTCTGTGAATTTTGTTATCTCATTCTAGGAAGATGTAGTGTTTATTATACGACTATAGTATGATATACGCGAATTCTTGATAATTATTTAAAAGCGCATACACTAAATTTAAAAAGTATATTTGCAATGACATTACAATATTTATATAATCTATGTGCGGAAGTAAAATGGTCATTTATAAAAGTGTATGACCTGAAAATCGCTGTCTATTATATAAATTCTTTTAGTAAAGGTCCAACCTCTCCAGTATCAATGGAATTCTTTCAGCTAGATTGAAGATGTTATATGCGAACGGAACAACAAAATAAATCTAATAGACTGACAATGGGATATCAAAAATATCAAACTCTCTCTCTGTCTCTTTTATTTTGCTCATTTCAGTAACCTGTAAATATTATTTTCTTGATTTAGTTGTACAATATGAAAATGCTTGTTTATTTATTTTCACCTTGCTTTTTTTGTAGTGGATGTCCTAACTATAATTTTGTTTCATCTGCTATGAATTGCATACGTTAAAAAGTTGTCCTGTTGGTTGGGAAAAATAAAGATAAAAAAGATTCTTTTTTATTTGAGCAGTTGTTTCTCACAGTATAACAGGGAGGTAACCAGGGAAATTATATAGTCAAAAGACGGCAAGGAATTTATTCGTAAAGAGATCGCCATTTGGTGCGGAACTTTAGTTTGTGAAAACTTCCAATTAATTCAGAAGAAAACATCAAAAGAAAGATTTTAATTAGACTCCCTCTCAATACTAGAAATATTGCCCGCAACTTTACAATTACATTCGTTATTTGATATTCTAATAATACACGAACATTTTCTGTACCTTTATTTAGATGATATGAGAATCGGCTTTCACAACAACGAGCTCTTAGCATTATACATACTTTGGTTACACCATGAAGCTGTAATCCTTAATTACATCGCCATCGATCGCAAAATTATTGATCTAATATGAATCTACCATATGTGAAAAAATATCTTAAAATATATATAATCCATTTAATTATCCTTAAGATTATAAATAATGCACTGATTGTAGTGGCTTGAGAGGTGGTCGCCAATTGCCATAAATTCTTTCCTCGGTTCTTCAATGCTGCATGCTGACGAATGATGCTATTATTTCACTCAGAGCAGGGTTGATATTAAGTTCATAATCTTTGTTCTTTCCTTTAGTTGAAAATGACGATTGTTCAGTAGACGCCATTTTACACTTTTATTATGTTTTCCGTATTCATATAAGGATGCTATGAAGGAAGATATAAATTTGTTGAAAATGTTTGTGAATGCTTCAGGAAAATGTACCGATGCTGATGATGTCTTTGCGCACAAGGACTAATTTGAATAAGACCCCCCCCACACACACACACAATTAAAATGAATTCGAGCTTTTTTTTTTTTTTTTGATAAAGCCATCATTATGTGCTTCTTGAAAAAAAAAATATAACTTACCGTCTTAAAGAAGCCAAAAACAGCAACAGTCTTTGCTACAGCAGATAACTACTACAATTCTATAAAATTCCTGGTGTTTTTCACTTTTCACCGCGATAAATTGAATACGCTATTACCAACCTCCTTTATAGCCTTCGTCTGACAGTCTCAAAACATCCGATATCGCATCAAGTCGCAGATTTAATCAACGCTGCACTTGATTGACGTGAATGCATAATTAAGCCGCGGTAGAATTAATATATACAATAATTTCCAATGGTAGCAATGCTAACTCTAGATATTTCAACAATATTGCGCTTACTCTAAACAGTAATAGGTGACTATAGCTGATCTAATGTTCGTTCAATAGTTTGTCACCTGAATTAGCTACTATGCTACTCAAAATATTGTCGAGTGCAATGTACAGTTTGCTGATAAACCATACACTACATATCCATATAAGACAGGATAAGTTAATGCTATTTTCAGGTTTTATCTCTTCGACAAAGAGATATATCCGATCATAAACTGCAAAACACTTCTAATCATCATTGCACGTAACTTCCCTAGCAGCAAAAGGAACGAGAAATTCGGCCTATCAGCTGGCAAAAACTAGACGATTTGTTATAAGCAGCACGGCATGCTTATTAATAATATATTGAGCACAACGCGCCGTACTCAAATGCAATTTCCGATGTTTAGAACTGGAAGGAAAGTAAAATAATAAATCTTTCATAGCATATTATCTCTTTTATACTTGACTTCTCTTCCTCTTCTTTTATAAGATGTGTCGTGAAGGATTCTTCTTAAACAGAAATTTAAAAGCGTGTTCTTCAACCACAATGCATATATTTGAAAAAAAATTAAGTTACTCTCTTCTTGAACGTGTAAAATTCTCTTAGTGATCACAAGAAATCAATAAAAAAAAAAACTCTAGATGCGATGCAATTCAAGGAACTCCTAACAAATAGCTTTCAATAAGTCATAAAATCATCGCTCATAAAATATTTGAAATGCAAACGTATTCAACGATGTTAAATTTTTATTATCAAGTCTTTTTTTTTTTATTTCGCTTGAAATATTTTCTTTCAGTTTTATCGACCATTTGGATCTTGGTTAGTTCAAAGCAATACTGTACTTTTGGCAAGTTTTTTTTTTCTTTTCTTATTCTTTGCTTTCTTCGAATTATACTCATGCAAATATCTACGGAGAGCTTTCTCTTTTCTTTATTCTGAATCTTTAAGCGATCTCCTAGAAAATCAAGCATTGCATTTAAAGTATTATGACTTGTGCAAATCTAAATCCGTTTGCTGGATTCCACCAAAGTTATCATCACAGCTTTAGAAAGGAAATTGGTTTGGCACAAAATTCCAAATCATATATACTTTTATATTATTTCATAAGCATTTAAAATACATATGAAATAATAAATAATTACAGATACAAACTTGGAAAAAAAACGTTAATAAGACAACTCATTAACTTTTATCTTAAAATGCACAATGCTGTCATTTATTGGTCAGCCTATGGCAACCTAAATCTAGAGTTCCAAGTCCACACGACTTTTTACTTATACTTAAAGGACAAGGAATGGAATGGATCCCCGGTTGATCTACGCAATTCTCTAGCAAGTTTTCGTCCAAGAATGCCATGATGTAGCCATTAAGTAGAATGGTTATTTTTTTTATCAAATCATATTCTGAGAAGGGACCAAATAGTTTTAGGTTTGAAGCAGCACAAAATTCCTGTACTTTTTGTAAGTCTTGTATAATTTTCCTTATGACATGTTGATGTTCATTTCCTCAAATGTGGGCCACTGTCTTCAGTACTGTTGTGCCTTTTGCACTTGAAATGATATCTAAAGCTTTGGAATCTGCAGGGCATTTTTAACATTCAGGTCTGCCTGAATTTAACAGAAATTTACTGGTAAAACCGAACGATTTTCATTTTCTTTAATTTTTTTGTTTGGTTTTTATCTGTAATCATCAAACAATCATAACAGAATAAACTTTTCAATTTTATTTACGCTGATCTGAAAAAGTTGTTGTTGAGCTATTAAAGCTCTGATCATGGCAGGAAGTAACAGCAATAGCCGAACCTCAGTTAGAACTTCATTGGGTACAGCATTGCCATCCATTACCCTCCAAGGGTATTTATTAATCACCGCCTCTCACGGTCAATTCTCCACTTTCATTTACGCTAATCGTTATAGACCTTATATAAGGACTGGCTTAAGGATCAGCGTAAATGAAAGTGGAGAATTGACCGTAAAATTTGAAATGTAATATTAAATATAATTTTATTTAAAAAGTAAAATGGTGTATCATTATGTTTGAATTAAATTTTGAAAAAAATAACGAATTGATTTTAATAATAATATATTATAGAATATAAAACAGTTTAACCTATTCTGAAGAATGGTTGCTAAATCTTGGATCTACATTAGTTTAGTATGTTTTCTGAAATCGCTAAGATTAATGTTCGATTTTTTTTTTCACTAGAAATAGGTTCTTTGTTATCAAACTCCATTAAAACGATACTTTTGCAACAAATTTAGTGAAAGAAAATGTGATTACGAGCCGAAATATTTGCGAAGTAAACTGCCAAACTCTCACTCAGATTTGAGAAGCTGTCAAAAGATGCGGTTGAAAAGGGTTAAAAAATCGGACGATTAAACATGGATAAACAAATTAATAACAAAACTCCAACGTTACTGCTTAACTTTTATATTGATTACATTCGAGTGATTACTGAATGAATATCGTCTTTGTTGTCCATTAGCATGCTGATGGAATATCTTTTATTGGTAGAATGCTTTCATCATCTAGTGAGAGACAACCGTTTTATTTAGTGGAGGAATGAATTGGCTTAAAAAGTCAAATTTTTGGTTTGAGTAGATTTTCCGGATTATATCTTTAGCTGTCCACCGCACTAAATCTACTGTAGGTTGACAACCTTTCTAATGTTGCATATAACATAAAAAATGTATGCTATTTGAAATGAATGAAAACAGAATACAAAACAAAGCTAAATTACAAAGTGTACTTAACGAGTGTTATAATTATTATTTTCGTCTTAATTAAAACATAACATTATAAATATAAATAAAGCTGAAAAACATTTTTGAGCATCATTCGAGTTACATCAAATTAAATTGAATAAAATAAAGACACTTATTGAATTTATTATTATTTTAAATATATTAAAGAAAAATTAAATCGTCCTTGGAAATTCAATCTTCCAGATATTAAGACCTACATGACAAGCATTGCAGAGAAATTCTTCACAATCACGGATAATCACCCAAATCAGTTAGTTCGACAGGCAGCGGACTACAAGCCCTCAGATCGTTTCAAACATAAAAAACCGAAATCCTCCATCGCAAGAGAAAGCTGATACAGCCTCAATGCTCACAATGAGCGGGTAAATTACCCACAATAATCTCATCACCCACAATCTAAAATCCAGATGAAGGGATAAAGAGTCAAGGACTCAGTCCATCAACCAATTAAGTTCAAGTTCAAGTCCTTGGAAATTGAAACTTTCTGTAGATATCATGTATGATGGCAGTGTTTTTTTTTTTTTTTTGATAAATAAATCTAAATTGAAAATTTCTGTAAATATCATGTATGATGGCAGTGTTTTTTTTTGACAAATAAATCTAAATGTTTTTGGAATTAATCCACAACAAAAAAGGTGTGCAGTAACTAATAGGAAATTGAAAGGTTTTAGTTTTCTCTGTACTACGGGCAAAATCTTCGTATATATAAGACGTAACACAGCTGTGAAAGTTATTTGGCAATTCATAGGATGGACATCTGTCAGCAGAAAGTCGATCGCAGTCATTTTAGCAAACAGTGACCTTTATCTTAATAAGTTAGAAATGGCATGGTGTTGTTAAAAACAAAGAAAAATGCTCGTGCAAGGAAGTACATTGGAAGAGTAGGTTATAATTTAAAACGTAATGGCCCTCAATACCAAAAGCAATGTAAAAACTCATTACAGAAATGTACTGTACTGGTAAACAATAGCAATGTACTTCTGCACTACCCTTTTTCTATTTAAGATCACAGAAATCTCACAAAGTATTACCTACATTTAAACCTTGTTAACTTATGTTGACGTGAAGCGATCAGAGGATTATAATTTTATAATCCTCTGATCGCTTAATAAGGTGTGTGGGGGTGTGTGTAGGCGGGGAGATGTGGGACAGATTTCTTAGAAATATTGCTGTTTCAATATTTGTTTTAACACAGTATATACACAAATCGTTTAGCTTACAAAAATTGATTTACTTTAGGTTACATTTACAAAATTAGCTTCCAAATTTTACAGAATGAGTTTTGGCATTGCAAACAGTTGATATTTAAATTGCTTAAGAAAAATGTTTTAATTTCAAATTTTCTTCCTTTATCAAAATTTGCTTCGATCAAATGATCAAAGATAATTTCTTTCTATCCTCGAAATTCTTTGTTCATGAACTCTTTTCAACTCAAGTTTTTTTTTTTTTTCTAAATTTTCTCGTATCTGGTCTCGCCACCTTTTCTGTAGTCTTGTTCTCGGCTTCCCTCCCCCTCAATTTTTGTTTCATTATTATTTTGTTACATTATTCTTAATATTATGTCTAAATATATTCTAATTATAAGTCCAAACCACGTAAATAAAGAGTTTAAAAGCAGTTCAACACTTTCTAGTCCCAAAACATTATTATTTATTTTTTATGTTTGTCAAAATTTACTTCAAAATTTTCATCTCCATTGCTCGTATTCTACATTTGTCTATTTTTTTTATCAGTCTCCATGTCCTTGACGTACAAGATAGAATGTCCAAAAAAAAGTAAACCTCTGTTGATCAAAAGCCTACATTTCGGCGTGACCTCTTGGTCACAAAATAAACTAATCACACAATTAAAAAAAAAACTTTGGACTTGTGGAATCCTCTAGATATTTCCTGATCTTAATTTCTATCACCTCAAAGTACATTTCGCAAATATTTGAAATTTTCACTACTCTTCAAGACTTGCCCATTGAGTACAACACCTTTGCTTATTTTCTCAACGATTTAAAACTATGCACTCTTGCTATTTCTTCTGAATGGGCCGAAATCAACAAATCATCTGCAAATACAGCTGTTTCTTCTTTCTGATTGTTAACTGTTTCTAGGACGCTATTCATCACTCGATCAATAGCAATGATGATAATACAATACTTTGTCGCTATCCATTATGTATAAACTGCTCAGAATCACTAAATTTAGTCTTTCCATAGCTCTTTCATTTAATATACCTATTCTTATTGATAACTATTTCTTCTATTCCTTTATCAAACGTTCCCAGATTTTTTTTCTGTTGAACCCAATCAAAGCCTTTTCCAAATCTCCATTGTTTTAATTACAGCGAAAATCAAACCATTGGTTGAGCTCTCTTTTCTAAAAGCAAGTTACTTCTCTCTTAGACTGTTCTCTATTTCATCCCTTCTTCTCGTGATTATCCTTTCATGAATCTTTGTAGTGACAATAATGCCGTTCTTATAGTTACCACACTTCCATATTGAGCTTCCTTCCTTTATGGATTAGAACAATAATCCAGTATGTATCACCTACATTTTCTTCCAGATCAGTCTAAAGATGTCGCACACCGTTTCGATGCTGCACTACCAGAAACTGATTTATTGAACTTCCAAATCTTTTATAGGACTTTTCTATTCTTCATCTTCCTTAATGCTTCTTCAAAACTTCTGCCAGACCTGTTTTTCTATTATCTCTGTCATCAGTATATATATTATGGTTTATTTCACTATGGCTTTCATGTTTGTTTAATGGATTTAAAAAAAAAATAATGTTGCCACGTCCTTAACCCGAATCATCATTGCTTCTTTTCCTTCTATTCTATTCTTCATTGATCCACATAACATTGTCTTGTTCTTATCAATCAGCATTTTGTCTCCAAGTCTTTAATTATTTTTGCATGGTTTAAAAGCATTTCAAACCACGGAGACAGAAGTGTTTATAATCAGATTAAAATCGGATTATAAATAATTCTATTACCATTTGATATAGTCTTTATAAACTTCAGAAAAGGTTTTCTTTTTTGACTAACTGTCTCTTTAACTCTTATTTCACCAGCGTATTTCTTTTTGCTTTTCTTTTCCTAACTAATTCTCACAAACACCTCTTATGTTCCCACCATCACATCTTGCAATTTTCCCCATTCTTCATCCACATTGTCAGTAATCAACTCATGGACCTTGGACCAGATCCAAGACTCAAAGCCTAGTTTTATCTCAGTTTATTTCAACATCCAGCTTCAGCTTTTTATGTTTTTTTTTCTTGCCACATTTATCTTTCACACGCACTTTAAACGTGGCAATAAGCCTATGATCTTCATCTGAGGCAACACATGACGGAATTTTGATGTCGTCCGTGACTTCCCTGCTCCATCTTTATCAGGGATGAAACAATCTAATATCGAATTTTGCTCACTATCCTAACTACACTTTTTTTATTCTGACATTTAATTCTTTTTCAAAAGAGCGTTTCCAATTTTGGGATAATTTCTGATGAAAAAAACCCCTAATATCATTTGTCCTTTTACATTGCTTTGACCAAAAACAAATGACACAAAATTTGTTGTATACTCTTGTTCTTTCTTCTCCAACATGTGCATTAAGATCTTATAAGATGATTACACTCTTAATGATTCCGCATCTAAACTTTGTTGTGGTGCGTATACCCGGATAAGTGAGATGAGATTCATTTTCCATTACATTCAGATGTAATGGAAAATGAATGATGAAAATACAAGCCTCATTATTTTGTCACTAATTCCATTATAGTTTATGAGTCGGTCTTTTACTTATGCTTATACTAAAGACGAAACCGATACTATTTGTTGATTGGTATCATCTGGAAAACATAGCCTCATCTTAAATTCTTGTTTGCTTTTTTTTTTTTTTTTCATTTTGTCTCGCTCAGACTCGTAACATCGAATTTCCTCTTTACCATAATATCTCTTAATTCTCCATCTTTACCTGTAAGCGTGAACATGTTCAATTTTCATATTCCCAGTTTCCTTTCCAGTCCAAGTGGTTTACCATTTATATCAGTCCAACTTGACACTTGATTTGTTTGTTACGTTTTAAGCCTAAAAAATTAATTTCCGTCTTGCTAGGCCTTTTGCAGCTATACAGGTGCACTGCCAGAACGTTGAAGATTATTGACTATTAATTTAATACTGTCTTACATCCTTTAGGCTCAGACGTGCGGAGGCTGGACTTTGCGAGGAGTGATAAAAATCGATTCATCCTCTTTTAATTTACAATCAAAAGAGGATTAACTTTTAAATCTTATTTAATTATAAATTTATTTTATTGAAATAAATTCCAGTTTTTAAAAATTTATTTATATGAACTCAAATTTTAAAAGTATTCTATTTTAGAAATGAAAGAAATATTTTTAAGAAATAGTAGGAGAATAGTTAATGTATTTATTTGTTTGGAAATTTTGTAATGCAATGCAATACCGTAACTTATCAGACGATTTACCAGACTATGCAGGCTTAAGATGTCTGCATAGTCTGGTAAATAGTTGTTTTACAGACTCTTTCTAATAAGAAAACCCGTACGTATAGGAGTGGTAAAATAAAGTTGAAAAAGGGTTATCTAAAAGATATATATCGAACTTGAATAGATCATAATTTTTAAATCATGCTTTTCGGTATGTGTGACAAAATGGAAAAGGGAGTGACTAACTGGTGCAAAATTTCGTTTGATTGACACAAGGCTTTGTGTCAATCAAATCACGTTTTCTACTACTATTATTTAATAAAAGCAATAGCTAGAGAGGAAACAAGCAGCAGCAACTTTTAAAACACCATACTTCTAGAGAAACTAATGATAAATTTGATCCCTCTTTCACGTAAGTCAACTATTGAGTTTAAAAGTTTAGATTTCACCAATGGAAATCGAGGATAAAGTGGTTTTTCGAACATGAACAGCCAGGAATTGAGTTCACGGCGTACTCGCAGAGTAACCATGCGTTTTTGTTTGTTTTGTTATCTACGACTGCAGCTTAAAAAACTTGTAAGTGAAGCATTTAGACGCGCAAATAGTGTCAGAGACTGTTCTGTGCTTCTTTCTGAAATAATTTTGTGTGTGTGTGTGTGTGTGTGTGTGTGTGTGTGTGTGTGTGTGTGTGTGTGTGTGTGTGTGTGTGTGTGTGTGTGTGTGTGTGTGTGTGTGTGTGTGTGTGTGTGTGTTTCAGAGTTTACACCGAAGTTCATACTCTGGACCGCAATGCAAGATGAAAGTTTAGAATGTGCGAATAGTGTCTTCCCTTTTTTTCATGTATTAATTTTTACATTATAAGCATTTAATTTAAATTAAAACTAAATTGGTTATATAGTTTCCTTGCAAATGCATTGCATTGATCAGCTTGTCTATCGAACAGGACTTATAGACTAATTGAAAAACATTTAGGTGAATTTAGCTTCTTTATTTAGTATTTAGTACTTAATTAATATTTAACGATAGTATTATTAATAATAATAATATCGATATCATAAAGTAAAATGAACATTCAATACATTCACATAATATGCATTATTTATAATACATACACATAAATGTGTATATATTATAGCTTTATAGAAGTACATACATACATATAGTACATTACAATACAGTATACAACAGAAGATATGCATGCAACATCTTTATATATGAGGTAAAAACTACCTGACATGTACTCGCTTAATATACTTGCCTGAACATTTGAATATAAACAAGACTAATAGCCACCCTTAAGGGCTGATAATAACAGGAATGATATCTAAGGGTTGAGGACTGATAATAACCGTGATTACGAAGATCTAATAGTAATAATATATATAATATCTAAAGACTGAGAACTAACAACCATGATGCTAAATGAACATATTATTACAAATATGCTGCAATTCTGTTATTGCACATATACATTTTACGTGTATGTATTATAATGCATATTATGATAATGCATATGTGAATGTATTGAATGTTCATTTGACATTTGACCTTCATAGCCCAGTACTGTGAGCGATTTGATATTTGACTTTTGGTAGGAAAGACTTGGTTTCCAATCCCGATTAGTATATTAGGAATTTTCATTTGAAGATGAGTTATTCGGTCTCATAAGGAGGAAGAAGGTTCATCCATTCTCGAGATACTTAAGTTTTTCCTTCAGCAAAAACAGAAAAATTGGCTGGAGAACATGCAGTTAAGAGTTATAATAAAACGGTTTTCTGGTCTTCCAGCTGACTCTTCTGTAATGGCTCCTATCCCGATCTGAAACAGGTTGTCTGGCAAGCGTTATCAGACACCGCACAAATCTGTTGTAATTGAGAAAGATCCCATGATTTAAATCTCTGAATATGAAGTTAAGTTATTACACTTCTTTTAGGAACAGCTTATCACATTGCTTTTATTTATTTATTTTTTAACCAGAGATTTTATATGAGGCAAATATATGATTGCGAGTACTTTATAACTCACGTATTTCACGTTGCCAATTGGAATCTTATTTTGAAAATCCAGAACAATAAAATATAAAAAGTAGTTTGTTATTATGAGACATGAACAAACTTTTCCAGGCTGATCGCTAAATTGCTCTTCAGAGTTAGTTGGCGCAATTTTCATTCATCAAATCATACTTTAGATGGTCAAGTATGGCTTGATTGTTATTTATGCTCGGTTAAAAATAACAGGTCATAAATAACAATGTTTTTATGTGCAATACTTCTGCAAAGTGAAAACACTATAGAGTATTATTTCTTTCTAACATCCATTTTGGGGAGAAAACAAAGAAACAGATAGCAGGCCTGAAATATTTGATTGATATTCCGTATTCAAAAAGGAATGATATTTGCTGAGTAGCGAAATGGAAGAAAATATGTAATGCAGATCAAGAAACATATTCATGAAAGCAGAAACATCACTATCTGCTTTCCAGATAATCAGTTAGGAATCCATTCCTTGCCCAGCATTCTTTCCATATATCTCCTTTGTCTCTGTACAAGAATTCGTGGTTCAGAAGAACATCACTGTTTATTTCTACGAAGACGATTTTATAAAACTCAAAGTGATACTTAAATTAAGAAAACATCTGATGATAATAATAAGATAAAAAGAATCCCAAATACATCTCAGGCAATTCTTATTGAAAGGGGAGGTTTCTGGGGTTTAGAAGTTCATACGGCATATTCCGGTAATTGGACCACTTTTTTTATTAAGCTAAAAGCACAATAAAGAAATAAAACCCGACAAGTTTCGTAAGTCGTTTGACTTACATCTTCAGGGGTAAAAGGTAACTGTATAGTATGAACTGTTTTTGAATAATTTCTCTTTTTTGTTGTTTTAAACTTTAAGTTACCTTTTACCCCTGAAGATGTAAGTCAAACGACTTACGAAACTTGTCCTGTTTTATTTCTTTATTGTGCTTTTAGCTTAATAAAAAAATGTGGTCCAATTACCGGAATATGCCTTATGAATTCTTACTGAGTTCAAAACACAAACTTTCTCCGCATACGCTGATACTGGGCTCGTTATATTAAGTCTGAAGGACAGAATTATTTTGAACCTTAGGACATCGAGCAACAGCTAAATAGTGTTTACCCAGAACAGAAAAGAACAAATAAAATGAGGAAATATTTGATCTCAACTTGTAAACAAATAGATGAATTCATATTAGATTACGTTACTGTAGCTTTTACTTTCTGGAGGAAGATTCATATAAATTCTTGCTAGGCCATGCACTAGCAAGAATTTGCTAGTGCATGGCCTAGCAAACTTTGATCAGAACTTCTGTTCATTTATTTATTCAGTTCCAATAGGTGTTCTTAGTAAATCACTGGGAATGAAGATGTGTTATTATTTTTCCGTGTTAAAATAACCTACGTCTCTTTCTACCCTGGTCTGTGTTTATAATTGTTTTTAATTCAGGTAAACATGCCACAGATAATATAGCAATAACCAAAAATACTTTAAAAACCGTCAAAGTTATTCGTATGATGTAAATGTTTCCGTGATCATTGACCCAGTGCCAACCTGCTACCAACTTATATCTATCAATCTAATTTTACTTAAATCTGAATGCAAAACTGTCAACTGCCTGCCAGCTACAAAACAAGTCTTATTTTCCTTATAGGCCAGATAGATAAGTGAAGAAGTTGTAACACATAAAAAACAATAACAATAAATACAAAAAAAGTTTTTCTTAAAGAAAACCATTCCATTTTCGTCAAGACCAGCTCTTGAAAAGGAATAGAAATTTTTATTCTCTTTCCTGAATGGGATTCACTTCAATGTTCTACTACGCAAAAGCATGTCTGGTACTTGTGACCATAAAGACGTCTGCACAAGAGACTAAACAAATATTTACCCCAAAATAAACTAAATATTTCGTTAATGCCATCATACAAACAAAGGTTGAATTCATAACGCAATGCTTTGAGTTTATTGCATTTATAAATCGCTTCCCTTATTAGGTATGCATTTTGTTTTATTCTGATGTTTGTTGTATGTTATGGTTTCAATGTGGTTCCATCATGAAGACCAGAAATTCTTAAACTTTTATTTTATTTTTTTTATTCCACTATCCCAATGCTTCGCAATATAATCTACATTTCGCAAAATAGAATTCAAAGTTGCGAATAGCCTTTGTTTTTAAACTACAGTCTACTTTTATTATTATGTTTTTTTTCTGTGCAAACCATTTTTGTGCAATGGTTTCGAAATTGGTTATATGTTATAAACATTATTAGCGTTAACAATATTAACATTCGGATTTCTTAGGCACAAGTATAAAAACTTCTAGTAAATAAAATCAATGGCTGAGTCGCCTTATAATCAAGATATATGAATACCTGAATATGGAAAAAGATCGTTTGTCAGTGACCACCAAGAGTTTTAAAAATCGATTTAAACGATGACGCCACATTCTGGCTTTGCTTGGTAGCATTTATCACCATTATTCTCAACAAATGTGATGTCACAGCTTGAACAGCTTACATCTATGTGTACGGTAAACAGAATGAAAGTTTAACCATAAACGGAATAGTATAATAAATATTATAACGAAAAATAATATAAATAATATTACTTACTAAGAGTATTAGATGAAATTATAACATAAAGATCAGAAATCATATTTAACGTAATATTGAAATTTTTTAAAAATCTCAGAAAAATTAGATCAAATTAATTTTTCCATTTTGCAAATATAATTTCATGGATATTATGATATAACTCATTGATTAAATTATGTAATTATTATTATTGCCTGAAGCCTCCAGGGACTCCAAAGACGAAGGAGGGCACCTACTCCACAACTGTCCATCTCCACCACTAAATCCACCACCTACCGTCATCATTTACACCAACGCCATCTACCTCCCACCATTAGTATTTTCCGTGACAATCACAAATATCGATGTCCACGGCAGGATTCGAACCCACAGACTTTCGGTTGGAGAGCGGATACGCTAACCACTCGTCCAACCAGGCTGGCCAAAATATCGAAAAAAATTATTATATCGACATATTATATTACATTATACATAATACATTATATATTATATTATATTATACAA
The DNA here is from genome assembly GCF_054136105.1 of Typopeltis vanoorti. Taxonomy (NCBI): domain Eukaryota; kingdom Metazoa; phylum Arthropoda; class Arachnida; order Uropygi; family Thelyphonidae; genus Typopeltis; species Typopeltis vanoorti. The sequence goes on from NC_143556.1 coordinate 58,417,950, forward strand.
AAAATATTATATCGACAAAAAAACTGAAGTTCAGATAGTCTATATCTAAATAAATAAATAAAACAAATAATCTAAAACACAATTTTTATATGCCAATATGACATATTTCAGTTGTTTTAATTATGAAATGATTTAACTAAATATTCTAGTTTAATTTAGTAATAAAATATACATTTAAAATTAAATAATGAAATATAACAATTTCAAATTTTTTGTTTCACTAATAATTAACTTATTAACAGATTTTGTAATACTGTAATATTTCAAATTAACTAAATCGTATGTTAATTGCTTTCTGCCTATGAGACCACCTAAAGGGTTATATCTAATCGGTTTTACTGTTAGGAGAGCTAATAATCGCTAATACAACAACGATTTTAGTGTATTTGATTGTGATTCCAGCACTTCGCCTCTTAAATATTCCATTTAGTCTTGTTGTACAGATTGTCATTATCGTCTTCTATTTGCGATCCATTCAGTTTGGAAATAAGCAGTAGATTGAACTCAATATCAACTCATTGATATTTAATTTTAATCAGGAGGTCCTTCTAAGTTGCAGTGAAGTGTGTACCAGTTTTGTATTCTTTGTTCTGAATTTTACAAACGTAGAACGGCATTCCGTTTTAGTCCTTTGTGTTGACCAGCCATTCTTTCTCCCACAGCTGCACCCTTTCCTTGCTACAGTCCCCCCCCCCGCCTTCCAATACTATCCCATCCTGCTACTCTTCCCGGTCTTAGCGAAGTTCACCAGAAAGTCTCTAATGACGCTCTTCGCTTCCGTTATGGGTCCTTTCTACTTCAGTGGTTTAGCGGAGGTTGTAGCGAAGCTTCATTAAGACAGCAATTAGAGACAGTTGGGATGCTGGTCTTGGCTGCTGACAACAGTTTCCTGACGAGATTTACATGGTAAACACACTACGTTTGAATTGTCGCGTTGATGTAGTCAAATTCGAAGCGTTTCCATTTAATCCCATTGGAGAAGTAATTTGCACTTAATGTCAGGCTAATTGATTCTTACACCTGCTACAGTTTGTTCCGAGTTGGGCTACGTTCCCCTTTTCCGTTATCTAGATTGCCACCCTTCACACGGTGAATAACGGATAAAAGGGGCTTTGAAATTCCGACTTGGGGAGGCAAGAATGCATGCAGACACCAATAATGGGAGAGAGGGACAGAAAGAGAGAGAGAATAATCCAATAAATATATTCGTTTCTGTTTCCTCTACTCGAGTTTCTATATCCGCTTGAAACAAATCGTTGACGACATACTTAGAGATGTTTTCAGTTGGAGAGTTCTCCAATATTTCTCAACCCCACATTTAACGTTAAATCTTGCCATGATCGATAGAATGTTCAATGCCAATAATAAATAGCTGCGTTGAACCACCTACATATTTATAAGCTATGAAATATTTCACATTACTTTTCGGTTCGATGAATAATCAAGTTATTGCTGCTTATTGCTAAGAGTACGTAGCGAGACTTTCATGCGAAAGTGTTTCAGATATTGCATAGCGACCACGTGTTTGTGACGTCATAGAATGGTTCTGCATATATTAGTGCATCAACAATAGCGTTCAGTTCGTTTCACTTGTGCTAAATGCATATATTCATTCCTCTCTCTCTCTCTCTCTCTCTTTCTTGTGTAAACAGTAGGGTGTTTTTTTATTTCTGGAATACGAAAACAAAATTCAAATGAATTCAGAAATCTGCTTATCATAATTTCGTTACCGGAACCTGACTCAGATTTTAAAGTCACGAGAAACAAAATTAGTTGAAAGCTTGTTTCAAGTATCGTGTTTCAGAGACCGAATTCTCTTAGAGCAGTTCTTTAATGGTTAAGGATGTTTGGATTCTGAAGTCTAAAATTCCCTAAACCTGCCTTTTTTATGTGAGATACTTGTTATTTAATTTTGTTTTTAAATTACATCACAAATTGTTGTACAGCGAATACTAGATGACTTTTTTGATTCCAAAATAAATGGATGTCAAATTCAAAGGGTGTGCACAGCGAAAAAGAGAAATTCGTTATTTAAATAAACCTATTAATAGATAGTAAACGATTTATTTTCTTACATCGACATCTTTGACTAGTTATAGTCTGCGAATTAGAGATCCTTCTAGTCTTTAGGCGTTTGCTCGATCTTCCCATAATTTCTATTTGTTCCCACGTTAACATGCAGCTCCTACGGTTACATATCGAAAAAGTGTAATAAAATTCCAATAATATTGTTGCATGTGTATTTTCGCACTTTTCTATAATTTGTTTTTTATTTGCATTTAAAAACAAACAGTACATCACTATTTAAAATTTTGGATATTTCGATGACAGTCCTCTGTTTCCATTCTTCTAAGTACATGCATGTTGACATGAAGTGGCTTGAAACGTTCACTTTCGATCTCTTAGATTAGAGTCTTGGTTTTCGGACTATCTGACTTTAGTCCATCCACATAAAAAATGAAAATAATTGAAGCTAATAGGTTATAACAACGCATGGTGTATCAGCAGTGTATCGCAAAATGACTACACGTAATCCAAACCGTTTCCTTATGTTAAGGAATGTTAAAAGCAGCTTGTGCCAGAAATGAATTGCAAGAGACACGTATGCTTCCCACAGTACAGGCTTTGAATTCAAATTCCATCGAAGTATGGATTTTGTGAATGTCTTTGGACAGTATAAGATTTTCATTACTGGTGGGGAAACCATCAATCTTTTTATTGGAGGCCTCGAGTGGTTTGAAAAAGTTCGAGTTCGGAGGGTTCATAGAAGAGAATTCCATATCATGTAGCCTTAGCCTTTAGTCAACCCACAGCACTAAAATATACTATAGATCTGTGCAAGTTTTTGTAAGTGAGGCTGTTATATAAAAACGAGATATACAACAGATATTTTGCAATATTAGCCTAAAAGACACACGGTCATCATCTACATCGATGATCTATATTCATGCTTACACGAATCAAAGATGAGTAAGCCGGTTTCAGAAGGAGGTTTCAGGTTTTTTCTCATTCTGTAAACTTCAATTTTTATTTATTCCACACTGGAAACCGGTCATAAGAATATGCATTATTAACTTAACACACACAGCATTATTTGGCCTTAACCAATCCAAGGCAATCCAGTTCTCTATACTGATCTCTTCGAATGAAAATTCAGCGAGAAGTTCCATGATGTTTGAGCATTAAAACTATAATAATAATCCATGGTACTGACAATCCATTAAAGTCCACGACCTGCCAAGTGTGCTTAGTTTTCATAGCTATAATTATAGGAAAAGAAGATTTGTCTTATGGTTAAATATTTAGTTTTGCGTGTTAATTTCGCGTGTCCCCTGTCCGATTTTCCTGATTACAGAAGGAAAAATTCAAAAGACCGACTAACTCATCTTCAATTGAAAAGTAATTTTTCAGAACGTGTTTTAATTTTAGTTCTGTTATTAAATTATCTGTTCGGTTTTAATTCTTATAAACGAAAATGCAACATTTTACTTAGCCATAATTTCGTGAAATCCAATATTGTGCAAGATTTAAATTCAGCAAACGTTTAGCATTCCCGAGAATAAAGTGAGAATTATTTCCAATTTCAAGGACACTAAAGACATTTCAAGAAGTTTTAATGGAACAAGGAAACTTTTGGAATTAATTTCTCATTACGACTTGGAGGGGATCATCTCCTTAAAATATATATTTTAGTCTATAATTATTATATTTTCTTAAAATTTTCAAGTGTTCATCATTGAAAATAATTTAATTTCATTCCGCTCTCGCCCCCTTTTTGCAATGCTCTGTTTATTGAGATGGTTCTGTGTCTGCGTTCCCATAAAACGCTAATAGACTTCAAAAGCTGTCCATACGAAGAAACTCTCTCATAAACGTAATAGTTGAGTTATCATATTATGACCTAGGATCCTTCATACAGGAAAATTTGTCGCAGGTTAACAATATTACTGCCCATGACGATCCTTTGCTATAGTTAAGAAATAAGCCTAGTCTTTTGTCTATAAAATTTGTGTGTTCTCATATTCATTTGTCTGTTTTACCGACTTTTCTGGAGAAATTTATCCTCCCCTTAAAATCAGGTAACATCTTATCGATGAAGGTTTAATAAAGTCCTTTAGTCCCTGAGGTTTGAATCGGAAAACAGAGCTTTGAAACCAGATGGCGCTAGCAGATTTACATCGCGAAAGTACTAAAAAAAGAGATTAATACCGATTTGGAATTCTGTGTCAAAATGTATAGTTACTATTAAGTAAAACAAGTAACAACAAAAATAGCATAAACGCCATTATTAATTTGAATATTGAATTAAAATATAATTACCAGCTACTGTATGTATATATATATATATATATATATATATATATATATATATATGGAAGGGGTAATATAGGCTAAATATATATATATATATATATATATATATATCCCCCGTGTGGTGGATATATATATATATATCCACCTACTGTAGCCCATGCATGACGTACGAGGCGACTAAAAAGGGGTAGGGAGGGTTATGGATGGCAATGCTGTAGCCAATGAAGTTTTAACTGAGGCTCGGCTTTTGCTGTTACCCACCCTCCTGCCATGATATATATATATATATATATATAAAGTAAAATAGCTTGGTATCTTTAACATATATATATATATAGTTGGTAATTATTTTTTTATTCAATATTCAAATATATATATATATATATATATCTTTTTTTTGGCTAGATGGGTGAAGAGAATGCTTTTCATATTCCTCGTTATCTGTAGAAGAAAATGTATGGAAGGGGTAATATAGGCTATAAGCTCTGATCATGGCAGGAAGGTAACAGCAATAGCCGAGCCTCAGTTAAAACTTCATTGGCTATAGCATTTCCATCCATTACCCTCACTACTCATTGGGCTAGAGAGAGAGACAATATTAGTGTAGGTCCAATAATTATTACATTTATATGACAAATACAAAAAGGTGTTGCAAGCAAACATAACAGAAATAATTCTAAAAATCCATAATCTTGACTGTTTTAAATCATTTTAGCTTTCTATTCATGAACTAAAAAGGTTCTTATAATAATTTCTCAAATCTGAATAGTATATGCAGACGATAAAACGTACGTAAAATAATCCAAGTGAAGATTAAATTTTTGTAAGTAAACAAACCTTGTTCCTATACTTTGTAAAAGAATTGTTTTGAAGCCATTATTCTTTTCCCCCACTGCGTTATGCATGAGTGCCTTTCGCGTATCTTTTGTAATGCAGGTCTCGGGATCACTTTAATTTCACAATGCGCGATAATAAAATAAAATATAGCACAATTTAAACTGAATACATACCGTGAATAAGCTTTTGTAGCATTTGTGTGATGGGAATCTTAAAAAACTTTTACATGGATTATTGTAAAGTTCATGTACGTATTTATCAATGCTTTTATCGTTCTGTAATAAATACGAAAAGTAATTCGCATTCAGAGAAATTCTGTTAGCTAAACAAAGATTTTTAAAACTTTAAGTAGTTTGAATGCACTGTAAAAATTTCTTTTCTGGTTTTCTGAGTAAGTAGTTAATGGAATGTCAAAAAGCGTAACTTCAAACAAATGCAAATAATCAATGGCGTAGACTTTCGTCTGCTTCCGATTAATTTTCTCCGGTGTAGTTTTATAATCGGCAATGAAGCGCACACAATAATGGATTATCTTGATTTTTCATATTTGCTTAAATTAGCTATTGTGTTTCAATTAGATGTAAATGATTAATATCTTCGAACTATATAATTAGTTTTATTGCAGATTCTAATAATGAATTATAATTCTGACATGAAATGGATTATATTGAGCATTTTAGACGTAACCTAGAAAATATTAAGAAATATTGAAAATAAATTCATTATTAGAAGATTGATTCCTAGTACGTTCAATTGAAAATTAAAATGTCTTGAGGGTAGATGGTTATGAACGACTTAAGAACAATGAGTTTTCAGTCATAGTAGTAATAAGAATTGAATATAATATATTTTTCGAATTTAAGTAATTAAACACTCTTTTATGATGATCTGTTAGCCTTATAGGTATACCTTTTAACTTATAACTGGTCATCCTTTATCTCCGTATTGTGTACTGTTTCTTACACCTTTTTGTGGAAGGAATTTATATTAAACCAGAAGAGACTGTATGTTGCCAATAACAGATATCTGCATAATATTTAGTATCGAATGTACACAACAAAGTCTTTGGTTTCTTGTTCGTTTGCGTCTCATTCAATCGAAACTATCTTTTAATTTTAAGACAGTCTTTCCACTGATAGTAAGATCGCTAATGATGGATTAAATTCCGTTCTTAGTTGAAATATTACTTATCTCTTACCAAGAAACAACTTTCGTTATCTCAAACATTACTAAATTGAAAAGTGACACGCTTTTTTTGTTTTGTTTTTACATTTCATTATGCATCGGTGCACTTAAATAATTAATGGCTAGTCATGTTATTCAAATTATTTTTGTTAATCACGTCATGAGTTTTCTACGTTACTAAAAGTAGAGTTATAAAAACCATTAGAAGAAAAAGATAAGTTGTTTTGTCATTTTATATATTTTAATTCACGAATTAAACAAATCAGTTTATACCACTTTTTACTGATTAAGAACTATGCTCTTTCGATTATTAAAAAAAGCAATTAAATCTGAAGTCAAAAAAATCGAGAGAGAGAGAGAGAATGGAAAAACGGAAAGAATATTATTATTATATTTATTTATAATAGTAAATATAGGAAAGATAGGGAAATGGTTACGTAGGAACACGCGCGCGCGCGCGCACACACACACACACACACATTCAATGTTAACACACACACACACACACGCACACACAGAGAGAGAGAGAGAGAGAGAGAGAGAGAGAGGGGAACTAGATGAAGAAGAGCATCCTAGATAGAGGAGCAAAAGGGTAATGCTACAGTTAACAGATCTTCACAGGGCTCTGCATGTGCTTAAAAACAAAATGTTTGAGGAGCATGTAATCAGTTTTAACTGCGGGGACGCATGATAAATGACCTTTTGTGTCGGACACTAAATATCGAAAATCCTTCCAACAATTAATAACGATAATGTGCGTCTGTCACGCTCGGCAAACATTCTGCCAGACATATGCGGATATGTAATGGACGTGTGCTTCCGGCAGGTATGCTTCATCGGAAGACAGAACAGACCACTTGTGTCCCGATTTTGTTCATTTTTATTTGGTGTGCTTGGCTGGACTGGCAAGAGCGGCGATGTTAGCAGCAAGACTTTCTTTAAATAAATCTTCATTCATATGGAAGTGTATACATACATACATACACACACACGCACATAACTAACAAAACCCTACATGAAAACCAGTACATTTAATTAGGCTTTCTATTACAAAGAAGAAGATGAAGAAATTATTTAATCAGAAGCAACGGTGTCGATTATTCTTTAAGATATGGATCAGTAAAGAAATATCATTACAATGAACTTCGATATATCTATTTATCTTCGTCGCCCTAATCAGTTACATAGTCCTTGTTGTTGTTACTGCATACAAAGTATGGATATGACATTAAGTCAGCTATTTATCGCCTTGTACTTCCGCAATAAAATATAAAATTTTGACAACATCGAAACTTTATCTGCTAATGAGGTACAGTAAAGGCAATTACTATATATCGCTGTAACTATGGCTGTCCTACTATTGTTATGGAAGATGTTGTTTTACTTTGAGTCGCGGACATAAAGACTCAATGCATAATTAGGAAATTTTGTTTTTGTACTTCAGTGAGGAAAGAGGCGTTATAAATCACTGTCAATGTTTATTGAAAGATTGAGTACTTTCTTGAAATATTTAGGGTGAACAAAAAAAATCCTTTGTCAGTGTTTAATTATCATTTTTGAATCCTCGATTAAGACAAGCCTCGATTAAGGAATTTAATAAAGCAGTGAACAACCCACTCCTTCCCCTACATCAGACTCTCATAAACCCACCTAGTGTACGCCTCAAATCTAGAAAGTCTCTCTGGTCCATGGACGAACTCTCATCAACTGCGCTGCCATCAATATCTGACATGTGGAGAGAATACTGGTCCAACAATCTCCCAACAAACGGCTTCCTGGTAGAAGATCCCTGAGCTCCGCAGCCTGGTTTTGATCTTCCTAGGAAGATTTGGTCATCAATAAACAGAATCAGAATTAGTCAAGGCAGATGTGGCTACCTTCTACATAAATGGGGACTGTCAGATCACCCTTATTGTAATTGTTCTCCCGTGACTCAGACGATTACTCATATTGTGTACGACTGCCCAAGGCGCCAATTTCACGGTAGTGGCCTACAGGACATCCACAAAGTGAGGGATGAAGCCTCAAATTGGCTTTTCAGCCTGGACCTTGACTTGTAGTTGATGTGGCGATGGTTATGGAGGAAACAGAAGATCACGGTCCCGTCTCACCACGAAGACGTTATTCTCGTAGTCACTCTCATAATCTTAGTCATGGTATCAACAGAACTCCTCCTCATATTAGAAGATGATGTAATGTGAAATTGGACTCCTCTAATGGATCAAGTTTTCTCACACAAGACACAACTGCTCTCTAATTAAACCTCGGATACAGCTACATTTATGTTGTGAGAACATGCAGCCTTGTCATAACTCTTACATTAGGACGATAATTGCCCCTGGCTTGATTATGACAAGTTACTTTTGCTTTAAAAAAAAAGGAAAGACTTAGAAAGCTAATTGTGTCTTTTATGTAATGAACTTTTATATGTTAAGATTTTCATCATTTGTTGCTGGAAATTGTGATTGTACTCTTCACTTACCAGTTTCAAAGCCTCGACTTTGAAACTGGCCATGGCATTACGCTTCTAATAAAAACAACTAACCAAAGGGAATAAGATATATTTGAGTAGTTCCATTTTTAGTGTTCAGCTGATTACCAAATTTATGTATTTCAACAGTATCAACAGAAGAACCTCTTACTAAACGTAAGAGGTTCTTCTGTTGACTCTGCAGATAACACAAGATATTGCCTAAGCGAAATTCACGCATATTCGATCTTAATTCCGTTTTTAAGTGTATACACAAATATTGCTAATTTCCATAAAAATAAACAAACACTTTACAAGAGGCTAATATAAGTCTTCCTGATAAACTGCTCGTCTTTTATATTAAAAAAAGTATAAAACTAACAGTAATAGACGTTTTGGAAACTGCTACAAGGAAATGAAAGTCATCAGTAACCCATTTAGTTACTAAAACATAAAATTCAATGGGTGGTATTAAGCAGTAAGAATCGCTTACATCGATTTGCCACTATAGTAACCGAGTCGCTAAATGGTGGTCTAACATTAATGGTTAGTAGAATATTTAAACCGCTTGTAGGTAATCCCAATTTCTACCTTAAGAATTCCAGACGCATAATTAAATCCATTGAAGCACCAGCTTTCAGGAGCTTTTCCAGTTAGCTTCCATTCGCTATTTAATAATAGCGAATCGATATCGAGGCTCGCTGCGCTTTGGAAGGTAGTACAACTACTGAAAGCCAAACTAATGATAGAGGGTGACAACTTCCGTAAACCAGACTCAGCTCTTCAATTGCTAACCTCATGATGAACATCATCAGGAAATTCATGCTTTACAAAACCATCTTTTAGTTGTAATTGGAAACAAAATGAGCAAATCTAGAGGGTCAAGTTGGAACTCTCTTCCAGTGGTGTTATCAATTGCCTACTAGATTTGTAAACAAGATGAAGAATGATCGGAAAGCAGACACGAAACAATAAGTCGATATAAATATATAATGAAAAATCAAATTGCAATTAATAAGACGAAATAATGATATTACTTTCTTTTATACTCTCATGTAGCGAAAAGGTCTTAAATTTTGATCAAGAGAAATCAGATTAAATAAGGTCATACAACTACATTTATCAAAGCAGAAATAATTTTCGTACCGAAATAATACAACCACGTTACGAAATAGTTAAAAGAATACACTTTCCATTTTTAACTCGATAATATAATCCGAAATGAAATTATTTCTGTATTATATTAGTATATACACACCATTACACTGAAGAACACTTTTCTGCGATATACTCAACTATAATGTGCATACAACAGATTGTGAAAAAAAAAAATGTCGACTTGGTGAGAGAGAGAGAGAGAGAGACTGAGTGATTTTTAGCAACGATCTATCTCTGTTTGGAAAGGAGAAAGTGAGTAGCCCATATCTTTTTTGAACTGATACCCGAAGATGGTTGATCTTATAGTTATAGTAATGCATGTCACACCCACAAAAACTTGGGGTTGATTGGAGACATAAAAACGATGGATTACTTGATTTCCTCTTTAAGATAATTTCATTAAAACAGAGAATTAATTCGCACTCATATGATAAGATTACGTTAAGGGAAACCCATATTTGTAATTTATGTGGTTTCCGTCTAATTTAATTTTACTTTTTTTTTGGTGGTGGGGGGTTGACTGAGCCCCCTTGACTCTTATCCCTTCATCTGATTGAATAAAATGGGGGGGATTGACTGAGTCCCCTTGACTCTTATCCCTTCATCTGACTGGATGGGGTGTTATTGAGCTAAAATATCTAGTCATGGCTGGATAACGGCAATAGCAGAGCTTCAGTTCAAACTTCATTGATACAGCATTGCCATCCATTACTCTCCCTGGTAACCCATTTTAGTCGCCTCGTACGACTTGCATGGGCTACAGTGAGGCTTTTATTAAAGTAAAGCCGACTCTAAGAATCAGGACGATCCCTAGACCACTCCATAGTGGCCGAAAGACCGTCCAACTCAGCGTTGGCTCCACTCAGTTAGAACTTTATTGGCTACAGCATTGCCATCCATTACCCTCCAAGGGTATTAATCACCACATCTCACGGTCCAGGTCTAATCGATGGTAATTGAGAGAATTTACATAAGTTCTTAAAGTTCTTAAAAGAACTGGGCGATGGACTGAGTCCTTGACTCTTTATCCCGTCATCTGAATGAAGAAAATTTGTGTGGATGGAGTGTTATTGAGCTAAAAGCTCTAGTCATGGCTGGGTAACGGCAATAGCCGCGCTTCAGTTAAAACTTCATTGGCTACAGCATTGCCATTTGTTACCCTGGAAGTCCTAAAAAGGACTTTGTGATTCCATCCTCCAGAATCTCCAGAGAATTTGCATTTAAATCCTTATAAGGACTGGCTTAAAGGGGCGAAGCACGAATGCTTTTCATCTTCCCCGTTATTTGTAGAGGACAGTGTAAGGATAAGATGTTATTGAGCTATTTAAATATAAAGCTCTGATCATGGCAGTTGGGTAACAGCAATGGCCGCGCCTCAGTTAGAATTTCATTGGCTACAGCATTGCCATCCATTACCCTCTAGAGAATTTACATGAAGGCATTGCAGATTTAAATGTAATGTCATTTGGAAATATAATTGGTTTAGTTATGTTTTAAGGTAATTAATTTCTAATGTATTTTTATGCTAAATTTGTTTCCTTTTCTTAGGAAAAAGTTTAATTTGTATTACTATTATATACATAATAAAAGCTAAATCTTATTAATTCGCCAATAATGGCAGAAATCTGAAGAAAAATTCATTTCGAATGTCACCATAATAGCATAATATACTATCTCAAGAAAAATTCTCCATTAATATATTTGTCCTGTGTTATATATATAATTATACCTTCAGAAGATTTTATCTTAAATACAAGAGGAGTTTTGTAATAATTTATTGGATTAACTTTTCCCAATGTTGAATGGTCTCTAGTTTTCATAACCAAGAGATAATTACGCTTATCAAAAAATTACATTGCACAGCTATATTTGTTTCTAGAAACTAATAGTTTTATTTATTTATTTATTTATTTATTTATTTATCTAATGGTTTCTAGAAACTTAATGGCTTATTATCCTAATTCTTGAATAAAATTGAAACCTTTATTTGAAAAAATATATAATTTATAGGATGGTTAAATCATTACAAGGTAGCAGTGGCTACATATTTGCCTAGAGAAAGGAGAAAGAAGCAGCGAAAGAAAAAAATTAGAGAGAGAGAGAGAGAGAGAGAGAGAGAGAGAGAGATCAGCTTCTTACTGAAAAAAAGTCGGTAAATTCAGAAAATCACCCTTCGTCGATGCGTAGCTGTCACCGTGGTTGAGATGCTCCTCAGCACTTCGTATGTCTCGCATTTCACACTCTCGCCATTACCGCTTCTTACAGGGATGTTACACCGATAACCTACCCTATTTGAAGAAGAGTCCCAAGGCCTTTTCGGATCTGTAACCAAATTTCCTCTCATAGATCACTGTGTTATCAAGCAGCTACCTCCAGGTTAAGAATCCCACTTTCTTAAGAACACAACATAGAGTTATCTAAGACTCCATAAATTAGAGTACGTATCTGAGAAACTCATTGAATATAATAAATCTTAATGGAAATTTATTTTTCACTCATCAAATCTTCGAGCATTTTCTTAACATTTACGCTTTCTACAAACATCTACTATTGACAAAGTGCCAGTAATATTCGAAGAAGATACGCTTCTTTGTGCTCTTCAATATTCCTCTTCTTTAGTCCGACATTTCTCCACGAAAACTACGTTAATAACTGACAAGAGTGGTTGTCAAGAAATTCAAGTTAATTATAAATGGCTTTCGAGTTGTTGCTTAACACTTTATAGCGTGTCAACGATTAGCGTACAAAATCTAATGGGTCGGGAAACATCTGACAACATAAATAGTTCGTGAATAGAACACGAAAGCATCTATTAGTGATGTGTCTGAAAAATAAAAATTCTAAGAGATAACACGGAGCTCAGGGAATAATAGAAATCTTATGTGTCTTTAGGAAAATTTCAGTTATAATTAACATTTTCTATATGCATTCCTTGCAACTTAATTCCCTTTCTAATTAAATCTTACTCTTTGTGGCTTGAACATTGCATTATACTTGTCTTGTAAATTTCCTTAAACCCGTAATGTAGGATACATTCTACAAAGTTATTTAGAGTCTATAACCTTATTTATCGCAATCAGGACACAATATATTACTCCTAATTCCACAATACAGTAAGCCTTCTGCGGTTTCCTTTCAACTCAGCTTTATCTCACAATAGTTAACTAAGTATATCTTTAGACGTTCAACTGCTACATTGTAGAATTATAACTATTATAACCAAGACGAATACATCATCGCTCTTTTAAATAACTCCTACCCACAGAAAAGATATCAAACTTATACGTATAGTACAGTGAGAGAGCTGAGGATTTTTTAATGATTGTTTTATTTTATATTTGTATTTTAATTTATTTTGTACACAACCCAGATACTTTGCTCTAGAGACCAAACATGGAATTTTTTCAATCCACTTCAAGTCTCCAATAAAAGGGACAGTGGATTGTTATATTATATCAATCTATTTATAATTTTCGTATGACGTTTAGGATGTTAAAGACAGCCTGGTCTACTCGAGGACATTTTTGAAAATACATCGAAGAATCCATTTTCAAAATTTATTCTCTCTTGTATTTCTTAAGCGCTATTCTCTTGATTGCTATCCGACATGTTTGGAATGGCGATCATGTAACTAACGCTGTGAGTGTGTTATGCTAAGTGGACATGTCCTTCTGCCCGATTTGCCTACTTTTGGGGCTGAATCCTGTTCTTTCCCCACCTTCAGGACGGAAAACTCTGTAATTTCTGTATGTATTAAGTCATCCAAATACGTAACTGAATACAATGTGAAAACAATATTCTTTCCTTACCTATATTCACTACAACATTACAGTATTTTATTTTACCTAGCGAAATGGAAATTACAAAAAATAAATTCTTAAACTAAAAATGGACTTTGAGATCACCGTTTGAGTTAGCAGGCAGAATGTTAAAAATCTGAGATTCTCAAAATGGTATTAAGAATATGAGTTAAAAAGATCAGCTAGATAAAACCCGCATGTGTATTTTAGGAGAAAAGGAATTTTTAATTTCTTTTTGATAATGACACATTCGATTGCCTGCTTTATTTGCAAGTATAATATTTGATTTTTCCAGTCAGTGCTACAGAAAATTTTGCAAAGCGACATCATTGTTCTTTTAATCTGTCCGTTGTGATTACTAGGACACTGTGAACTATTCGGAAGTTTTCGCATCTTATCTATCTGTCATTTCTTCATCGATTCAGAGATATGAGTACATCTTAGTTATGTTGCTTTTTCTCTCTCTCTCTCTCTCTCTATATATATATATATATATATTTCCCTTGAATTCACCATTGTGTCTTATTTTTCTTTTCTCAATTTTTGTAGAAGTACACTTTCAAACATCTCCGGTTATTGCAAGTAATTCGTTCATTATTCTTCTATTTTTTTTAAAGTTCACTTTTTTTCTACTTTACTTATATTGTGCATCGCTTCCAGAAATATATTTGAATCACTTTGACCTTGTGCTTTTTGGATACGATAAAAACTACCTTACATCAGCGGTAAACATAACTTCATTATTTGTTGACTTTGTAGTATAAAACCAAAAATTTAAATTTAGCTCCTGAACTTGTTTCTGAACCTAATTAAAAAAGTAAAGTTGCTTCTTTACTTTTTCATTTATTTTTTTGCTTTGCAAACAATTCAATATGATTTTTTGTTTCTTTCATTGTGAAGCACAGTGACGTGTTTTGTTAACTGTTGTTATTTGCAGTTATAGCCGAAACAATAAAGGCTTTGAAGTCAGTAAATTATGTCTGCTACTTGTGTTTGTTTATGATCTGATTCGTAGTCTGCCCTTGGGGGAAGAAAAGTATAATGTATCAGAGACGAAGACAGGTTTTTATTACTTGGCAATTTTTATATACTACTTGGAATCCAACGTCTTAGAGAGAATAAACATTGCTTCTCCATATGGTTATTGTAATATTTCATACATTTCTATAGCCCTCTTACCATGTTTACAGCAGAATTTAATGTACACACGTATTAGTCTTCCAACGAATCTTTTTCACTGTGTGAAACATTTGACGTAGCACCTATACAGAGAGCTTCCATAGTTCAACCAGTATTGAGGATGCCTTCTGCTGGAAATACGTCAGAGTTTGAATCTCCTCTAGTATGCGAAACCTTTATAAGGGTTTTTATATGAGTCAGCCAGTCTCGTACAGAGGAGGAAGTTTTTTTTTACCGGAAACTCGAGTTATTCATTCCACAAAACCAGCAAAAAACCAACCAGGAAAACACACGAACTTAATAGACATGTCCTCCATAGCTTTAAATACTTCAGTCTAATTCCAAACAACAGTGCTCCTATGACAGACAGAAGGAGTCGTGCATCCTCTTGTTTTTCTGTTGGTGAGATTTAGCAATGTTTAACCATTCAACGTATTTGTACTTTGATACATTTAGTAGCTTCCCTCCAAAAAAAGGCTTCCGAAATATCATCAAAGAAAGAATCATAACGTCATCCTGACGTATAACATAGATAGCAAAGGGATATACAACCTTATTTCAAAGCATAATTTAAGGAGAAATTGAAAGTTTCGAAAAGTTGACCAGACAGCTTAGCTTATGAAAATACAATCCTCGGCATCGAAGTTGTCTTAGCTTGCACTGCTTAAAAGACACGAGCGCTGCCCAGGCGTCCGGATATGGGCCTTTTATTAAAGCATTTGATCAAAGTCTCTCTGGATTGACAGCTGTTTCGAACGGTTGGTTCTTTGAAGAGAACCCCCCCCCCCCCCGATCGAAACATCTGCCTTTGTCTTTGATAATTTCTATTATGCATTAACGGAGAATTCACTTATGAAAAATATGCAATTGGCTGACATGGGAATGCTTTAGTATTGAATGAGTATTTTTGCTCTCTTAAGATTTCTACCTAGTCTCTGAAGGAATCAACCATTTGCACTGTTGTCTGAAATAGGGTCAATAATTCGGTCGATTTGTCCTAGATGCGGGTTAAATCTTAAGATTCCCGGAGAGGAAAAAACCCTATTTGCCTGCTCATGACAAAGATCACCAAACCAGCTGAAAAAAGACATAAGACTCTTGAAAAAAAATGTAGTTGACGATTATAATAGAGCCTGGAAGTGTGTATTTTTCTGTCGGTTTATGATTATTTTCTACAAGGCAACACAGACATGAGTTTAGTGATTAAAACGTGCACACTTTGAGATACCGCATCGATGTTTACCGTAACATCGGATGTCCCTTGCGAAAGTTAATTAGCACTAATGGTGACAGAAGATGAAAATGGGTTAAAACTACTTCGAGAATTCGATACATTTCTTTTGAAAAACCACCCGGGCTTCCTGAAACATCTAATTCTCGTCTTTCAGTCCATTTTACCTCGAAATATTATCCAATGCACTCTACTATTAATACGTTGCCCAAGAACAAATGTGACCAGTATTTGCCTAGAGTTTTTCTGTTAATTCTATATGTTGGGTGGCTGTGTTATTTAGATCTGCTTATGTAATCTGGTTGTGGTATAAGAGGCTAATGCTAATAGAACAAACATTATTACAGACTAAATGCGAGGAAATTTAAATCGACGAAAAAGAGGTCGAATATTTGTGTTAAGAAAAACTGCATTACTTACAACATTAATACAATAAGCTATAAAAAGACAAACTTAAAGAACTACGCAAAGCAAATTTGCAGCACTTAATGAAGAAACATCAAAACGTTGTAGAATCTCAATAAAAACCTAATTTTGCATAACATTGTCACCAGTGGCTCATCGTTTAGTTTATATTTTCATCACGGAGTAACACTGAGCATTTTTATTTCCTTTCAGACGATATTCTTCTCTGTTCATCCAGATTTCTTTTCTTCAATTAATTATTCGTTCTTACATTCTTTTTTCTTTTCTTTATCATTCCAATATTAAGAGTTCATTTTACTTGCCTTTCAAAATCTACCCACAAGGAATTATATTTTCCATAAATTTTAGCACAAATCTCTAAAATGTTAATATTATTATCGCTCGATAACATATGAGTTTTCTTCTTTTGTTCTGGTAATTTGTTATTCCTTTTCTACCCTCGGAGTAATTCCATACTGTTTCACGAATATGCAATATTTCTACTCTTATTTATCAAATAAACCGTGTTATTTTCTCTCTGAAATATTGATCATTCATGCTCGCTTTCAACTCTGTTAACGCACTCACATTTTTGTGCTCACCGAACAGTTTGCATTTTCTACCCAGTACTGCAAAAAATAAACTTTAAATCCTAAGTATTAAATATCAAAATATAGAAAATAAATTTATGATAAAAAGTTGCTTTGCATTCTAATATTTGCATTCTAATATCTTGTTTCTAATATTTCCTTGTTTTCAAATCGCGTTATTTTTTATTTGGAATTTTTAACTACTTTTTTCAATTTAAATTTAATCCAATAACTAAATTACGAAGATAGAAAGGGGGATGGTAATTCCCTTTATGTTTTTATAGCCGGGTACGAAACTCGGATCGAAATCCATCGAAATATTAACATATTCGCCGGTAAAATAGCCTTTCGGCTTATTAAATTATAAATTACGAAGTGTTTTAAATCAACTCGTGAACTTATTAGCATTCCTGGTCTTAATAATTATAATTTAAAATATCTAAAATATTTATAATTTAAACTCATCCATCTAGAAATTTTAAATTGGGAATTAATTTTTACTTTATGTATTTTTGCACAATAATACAGCTACAGAATCAGATAGGAGAATTAATAATGTTTGAAAATTAAAGCATTTTTACAAAATAATGCTGGTACTTTAATTGTAAATGTTAATTAAGAAGAATTAAGTATACAACTTGTTTGATTTCTTTGGATGATGACCGAACTAAGACTATAAGGAAAGAGAGGGTATTTATGTCTGATAATTGGGTGTGTTTTAGCCGCGTTGTCTGTTCTATGTAATCAAAACCTGAATTTCCGGCAAGAGAAAATCTGCGACCCTCCAATGAGACTAGCTAACTCACCTTCAGTTGAACAAACCCTTATAAAGGTTCTTGGTGTTCTAGATGGAAGCAGAATCCAGATTCTTCCAATCTAGATATAGAATAACTAGATTGTGATTGACATATTGTATCAAAATGCTTCTAATAGGGTTGAAGAAGTTCAACGAGAGCTGTGTGTGTGTGTGTAACTTAACACACACAGCCAGTAAATCAGCTCATGCTATGTAATTAACATTTGCTAGAATTATTTTAACTATGGTGTCTCTAATTTTGTCTTTTAGCTTTTGTAATGAAGTTAAATTTGATTGATCCATTACTTAATCCCATAAGAAAAAAAATTAAGGATGTAAGGTTGGGATGTGCAAATATGAAATTTATTCTTTTCTACGTAACCTAATCTGGAAATGAGCAGCCAAATCCCCAAAATTTTGGTCCTGTATGACAGTATCTTTTTGGCGTTTTTTTTTCGCTTCCTTACAAGCTTCCAATAAAGAGGATGATGACGGTGTCACTGAGAATTAAAAAGAAAATCATCTCTAACCTGAAAACATTTACAAATATGCACTCCAGCCACATTGGGATTCGGACCTACAGCTTATTAATTGGATGCTGCTAACAAGAACAACAGACGACAGTTCCTTAAATGTGCGAACTACCTTAAGTTATGTAACCATCAACAATATTTCTCCGAAAAATATTCGCACATAAAACACCACGTTGTACTTTAATTTAACCACTCAAAGAATAAACGACGTAAAAACCGTTAATAATGAATATCAAATGTTTTATTTTCATTCAATTCGTAATTTAAAAGCTGTTCGTAGATGACCGTCTGATAATCCTTTTAAATAAAAATTTACGTGTAAATACAACAAAAAATATTTTATATATAATATGTACTATAACTTTAAAAAAAGATTCATCTAAATTATTTAAATTAAGGGGATATTAAATTCCACATTGTTTTAAGACCGAATAAGAAAGCGATTAGAACTTTCTCCACCTTTGCCGCGAGTTGCACTAGTTTGTACTACGTACTTAAACTACGTGCTTTGACTTACGCTAGTAGTCGCCGATACTTTTATAGTTACTATATTCGGCATGAAACTCCTTGATTCCGATCTTTGAGTGTCTTATTCGGTCTTAAAACAATGCGGGATTTAATATCCCCTTAATTTAAATAATGTTTACATCGCCGAAATGAAGCCTATTTGGCTCTTTATTTTAAATGATTCAACTAAAATTTTAAAATTTCTTACTTTAGATTTTATCTACATTATTTAATAGAAAATATTTATATCCCATTTAATTTTTATATAGAAAATTATTAAATAGCAAATTTTGGTTCCCAATAGCTGTGTGTTTTTCAAATCATTTCTTTCATCGTATTTGCAGTTTTTCTGTCGATAGTTCTATGCACCATACTTTTTTCATATTCCTAATAATCCAATTCTTTTATCAATCATAGATTTGTTTCAAAAAATGTAGGATATTGTGCTTCACGCTATACTTCAATCAATTTACAACCTTATATGCATTGTGGTAGAGTAGTGTCTGGATATGTCATTTTCATTTAAAAGAAAAATCCTTTTGGAGATTTCAGGATTAGAACATAAAATAAAATGTGCACTGGCACATAATTTCTAATCTTTGCTAGATTGCGAAGTTGCTTCCAAACACTTCCTACGGAAACGTAATAAATGCAAAAAAAAAAAGGGTAAAAACGCTGTTAGTTTACCGTCTGTGGAAAAAGAAGAAATCAGTCTACGAACTTGTGAGTTTTCTCAGATGAGCAATTATGTTTGCTGAGAAAACTAAGCATAATAGTTCATTTGAGAACAGCGGGAACTACACGCTTCTTTCAGTTGAATAAATACTACAAATCGATAAAAACTTGCATATTTCTTATTGATTTAGAATCAAAGAAACAGCTGAGATTATTTTCCTGGTAGAGCATATTTTAAATATATATTCTTAATTTTTGAGAGAGAAAAGGATTCTTAACTTCTGAAGCTGTGGTCAGCTTATGTGGAGATAAAATGTAAACATCAGTTTTATTCTTGTGATGGAATCTTCCATTTTCCGATTGGATTACCAAAAAACAGAAAAGTATGTTGGTTGGAATGAAATCTTTTATCCTATAACCCAAAACAATAATTTCAGCATTGAAAGAAATCTAAAAGAGTTTCTTGTGTTTGTACGCTTTGAGCTATGACCATTAGAGATAGCTTTGCTGCCTGTTTGATTTGTTTTGGAAGAATTTGATTTAAATCCCCTAGTTCTCCAGGGATCATATTGTACTCGATCAAATATTTACCATAACTGCAGCTTGTCTGAGAAAGGCGATGTGTGCGTTTTCTCATCTCGAACAATTTTGTCTTTAAACTTTGTAGAAAGAAAAAGAAAAAAAAAACTAGATACGCTGGAGGATCAGTCTTGATGGAAGATGCACATTTCAAAATCAAACGTGTAATAAACAAACAAGAAAAATAAAATAAAAAAGAGTATACTTTGATTCATATGTGTATAAAGATAATGTTGCATTGTTATATCGAAGTTTGGCGTAGATGTGTACAATAATCATATTTTAATTTCTGTATACATAACATATGCACAATATATTGCACACATAAGATGTGTACAATAATCATATTTTAATTTCTGCATACATAACATAAATTCGCTACCGCATTCCAGCTATTGTATTTTATTTTTAATTCGATCAGAAAGTTAAAAGGGTAGATTGAATGCATAAAATAGGGAAAAGAATCTAATTCACTCTTCATCGTCCCTTAAATCCCTCCATGTTTCAGTCCCCTTGATAAACATATATATCTTTCTATTTTCTTGATGTGTGCTATCGTGTTTTTCACAACAAATTTTTTCCTACTTTAATTCTCATCACGTTATGTTATGTACAATATTAATTATTTTCATTCTTCCTTGTGATATATTTCAAGTTTATTTAGTGATTCAACAGCTATGCTAATATCTGTCATTTATAATTCATAGAGTGCAGCTAATATGCGTCTGTTCGAAGAGTTTTAAATTTAAACTAATGGGGATGTTGCATTTTAGAATGTTTTTATCTTCTAAATGTCACGCTTCCTGAAATGATCGTTTGTACTTCAATTTTATGATTCGATTATATTACTAAATATCGTTCTAAATACTTCTTCCTCTGTAAGACCTCCAGAGTTTTATTTTATTGTCATCATCATCATCATCATCGGTATCTTTTATTTATGAGATTATTTTCTGTCTGACCAATATATTCAGTTCTTATTTTTTAATTTTTCTCTGAGTGTTTCAAACTGATCTTGACAGTAGAAAATATTATAATACCACGTGCGAATCTTAAGTTTGAAAAGTATTCTCCATCTTGTTTGTTCCCATTTCAACCTAGATTAAAATCTGAACAGTTTTCTCCCAACGTCGTAGTAAAGAGTTTAGCAATATTCTGTTATCCTGTTTCAATCATTGATATATAATTATGCTTATTTTATTATTTCTGAATGGTGCCTGAATCTCATCTGATCTGACCCTGTAAAATGTCTTTGGAGTTTACCGTAAAGTAATGATATTCCTTACTTTTCGACGAATTTTTGTATTTTTTTACAATAATCGCATAATTTCAACAAGTGATCTATGCAGACAGGGATATGATATTTCAGTAAGTGTGCAAAGGCAGAAATATCAACAAATATAAATCTGATTTTGATTTTATTTTCTACCTCTCTCACACATCCACATGGCAACATCCCCCAAAGAGAAGGTTCTCCTCATCTCAAAGTTCTGCATTGGAGGCAAAAGTAAAATACACTAATTTACCAAGTAATTTTATGGTATCGTCTTTTTCAGAAAGACAGAAAGAAATCCCAATAATTCTAAATAGCCTAGACACCAACAAATAATTTGGTAATGATAAATCCTGATGGCATCCCTCCTATTATGCTAAAAATCTGTGCTCCAAAATTAACACCTAATCTGTACTCCTTTTTAATCGTTTTATTATTCTCATCTATCCTACAGTGGAAACAAGCCTATATTTAGCCTCTCCCAAAATGTAATAAAAATTCGAGCACCAGATTGTCCTCCAGTTTCTCTCACTTTATTTCTCTCAAAAATCATGGAGAAACTCATCACCAACTAACTTCTTCATTGCCGAACTGATCTTCTAGCCATCACTATCTACCTTTGGAACATAATCAGTGCAAAGGTTTGGATAAATTCATGTGGTCGTTCTTGACATTTCTCAGACAATCGATTGGGTTTGGCAGAGAGGCATGTTCAGCAACTACCATCTCGTGATCTGCCTTCTGTTCTTTACAAATGGGTCTAGAGCTTCTTTTTTTCTCGTACATTACGTGTATTGGAAGATGGCTTCATCTTAAATTTCTCCACTAATACTGAAGTGTGTCAGAGCTCTGTACTTTTATCCATACTTTCTTCCAAAATTGTAAGAAACTGTTGGTCACCACATGTTAGGCTTCGAACATTTTGTGTAAGGATACGATATCAAAATAACTAATTTAAATGAGTTATCGTTCAAAAGTGGCATGCTGTTGAAAAGTTTAGTTGTTGTTTTTTTCAAAAATCCAGTTTCTAATCATGACTGAAATCTAGAATTCTTGTAATTCCAAAAGCTTTGATAAACCGCTTTTACAATAGACATAATGAATTGTAATTTTGTTTTATATTTATTTTCTTTTCAATGAACAACAATCATCCTTTTTTTTTTCAACTAGTAAAGACTTTTTTTAAACACTTCGAAAAACGTTCTGAGAGCTGCTGTTTTAAAATATATCTTTTTCCTATTTCAGAATACAATAAAATATTTTATATTCCTAGCACCGTATAATTTTCATTTTGTTCATAATCAAATAAGTGTTCTCTATGATAATATTTCTTAATTTTTCGTTTTCTCTTATTATTTGATATATTTATTCTGTGTATTTTAAATGAGTTTCTATCTATCCAAACTTTGATAATAATTCTTTGATTTCGATATCTCGAATAAAAGTCCATTTTCATCTCAGTGCTGCAAAGATTTCTCAAACAGGTTTTTGTATGTAGGTTCCTGAAAGTATGTACTAATGTACTACAACATTTTCACATTTTCTCTAATTCATCGTGAAAGATTTTTAACTCAAAGGGTAGTGTTGTTTCCTTTCTGAAAGACTAGAAATATCTAAAAATCTGAAATGTTGTCATAATAGAATGTAAAAGATTAAATAGGATCGCAGCTGTGCTTGCAAAATCATATGACCATCTAGAAGCACTGTAGTATATTGTTCTTTTTAAAGGCTTCTTAGTTCATTACAAATTAATCAGCAGCTATAACACAGAGGCGCAAGTTGGACCATACTCTCAGCTTATTGTCTCCAAAATTCTGTTGCTACAATTTTTTGTGGTTTATCAGGCATTTTAATCAGTCTTAAAAATTCTTCTTCTTATTTGTCAATACAAAACTATTCTCTTCAGACTATTATAAGTGGTATTTCTTTTTTGGAGAAATGAGGATAATCATTAATTATCCTCATAATAATTAATGAGGATAATTATTCATTATAAAATTCATTATAAATATTCATTTCTGGAATAAAAGAATGAACACAGAGGAATTTCTGCATTTTCACGAAGTATTGTAGCTTATCTTTAGAAGAAGCATGGATGTTTCTGGAAGTTTTTAATCAGATGGCAAATGATATTGCCTTCCGGCACTGCGAGGCCATCATCTAGTCCTTGGGAAGTCTGAAATGTTTTGAAAACAAGTTCTATCATTAGTTTCTAGAATAACTTCCTGGATTATTTAATCGTTAGTCAAACAGTACTAAAGCAACTACAAGTTTAAAACCTGTGGTGAGTAACATAGACAGAAAAACACGCAAGTTGTCATTCATTTTGGTTTTTAGACGAAAGATACGCTTATTCTTGAAGACTAAATTTGCAATAAACAAATGGCATTCTTCTGGATGCAGCGAGCCACTAAAGTCACGCCTGTTACAGAAGCTTTCTGTGGATCCATATGGTTGGGATACGTGGATTAAACAATACTAAAAGACAATGATGTTGCCTGCTCATTCCACATTGTCTTGCAGGATCTTTTATGTAAGAAATGATGTGTGATATGGAAATTATTCGACACTAAATTACTGAGGTATGGAGATTTTACAAGACTCCCAATCCTCTATTTTTTTTTTTTTTTTGGTATAAAGTGACATAAGGGACATTTATATAAAGTGGAAATTCGAATGTAGATACTGGTATGATACTATTTAAGTAATAAAATTCATAAGCTTTTTGAAATTATCAGTCGTTGCAAATATTGCGAATAAACGATCTCTTCAATTCGTTAATCATGAATCTTAAGAAACATTTATTTTATGTGAATCCCACCTAAAAAAGATTGTAAACCAATCGTTCACATTATTTTAGTATTGTGGGTGGGGTGGGCTGGACAGGATGCACTCAAAATCATGTACTAAGTTGTGGAAGCACCTTGTACTCCCACAGTATTAAATGTACAAATTATATAGAAAGTTAAATATGCACAGTCAGTAGCTTCTTTCTACCGACTTTACACATTTTATACCACAGCTTCCTCCCACTATGAGACTTCATTAATATAGTTTTAGTATTTACCACTATAAAAAAAAAACGTCTATCCTCAAGTGGAATTCCAAGACATTCCAAAGATTACACACTCGTATTTTCTCATGAATTGCCATTGCTTCATGAATACAATGATGAATGGACATCAGACAGTTTTGAAAATTGGACATTTTTATGTCTCTGAATTTCTGTGTTGACAGGACATCATCCTGGAAGATGGATTGCTTACAGTCATCAAATGTATTGACACTGGTTCTCTATGCACTTCACATTTTTTCTTGCCGAACATCCACTTCTCTCGGCATATTCTCGGCGTTGAAGACATTAGCGAGTGACAGAAATTCTCACTAGGGTTTTGCTTAAACGTCAGACGAATACTCTCTCTCTCTCTCTCTCTCTCTCTCTCTCTCTCTCTCTCTCTCTCTCTCTCTCTCTCTCACACACACACACACACACACACACACGCACACACACACATAACCGTAATGTCGAAAGCATGCATAATCACATTTATTTTCGTTTTCTCTCTACGACTTTAGTAAAAGTTGACATTTATTTGGTGAAGTCGATTACCTTTGAAGTGGATTTACTAAGAAAAGATGAGTGCAATCCATAAATATCATGATAAATGTGACAGCGAATAAAATCCATTTCACATCTACGAAAACTTGTCCAACTCACAACAATAAAAGCTATTTCAGCCACGTTGTAGAAATAAGATTGAAGTTTTAGAATAATACAACGAACTGAGCATAACGAATCTCCAGTTAAGTAAAGAGGTGAGCCTACACTAACACTGACCTCTGTGCGGCTTCATTTAGCTTTGTAAACTTAAATTAATGATTTATTAAGTGAATACTCAACTTTGTTAAAAGCTAAACGTTTCACTACGACATTAGCATGTTTTCTTCGTAATAATCATATTGTTAAATAATAAAAAAAAATTATTATATTATTTTATATGCATTATATTTCCCAACAGCATAGGCGCCTGTTAGATTAGTTTAGTCCGTCCGTTTTCTGTTTATCAGTATACATCTATAACTCTTCTCTGGCTGGTCGAATTTTACTAAATAACTCTACAAATCTTAATAAAGACTGGTAGAGTTATCCCAATATTGGTTAAAATCGAACCAGATTCAAAATGATAAAATTCTATATAAAAACGCAATAAATAAATTTAGTTTATACTGCTTTAGTTCACAAAGAATTCAACATTTTCAACACACACACACACACACACACACACACACACACACACACACACCCAGGCCGGCTTGGTTGGCCGAGTGATTAATATATCTGCTGTCCAGCCAATATGTCGCGGTTCGCATTCCTCCACGAGCATGGATACTTGTGACTGTTTCATTCATTTACACTTTCGTATTTTTGATGCAATATATAAATATTGCATCATATATATGTATAGATAGATAGATAGATGCAATGTATATATTACATTTGATTGTTCACACTCTACTAAAGAATCAGAAAATGATAAATAGAATAAAAAAAATAGAATTGTACGTTATAAGGCTCTCTCTACCTTACTATTTCTCTTCTCCAATGCCAAATGAAGTGATTGATTTCTCTTGTAATTCATCCAGCTACGCATGAAATGCTTATACACTATGTTTACAAAAATGTTTGGACATCTAGTTGTGGTCAAAAAATGCGTTTTAATTACATTTAGAGTACCGAGTAGTCCTATTTGGCCTGAATGACAGCAACTACCTTTCGGGGCATGCTTTCAACCAATTTCTGATACCTCGTAACAGGAATATTCTTCCATTACTCTCGCAAAGCTATCCCTCATTGCTGATGATGATGACAGCTGTGATCTGGAGCGAATTCCGCGTTCTAATTCTTCCCAGATGTTAAATAGGGTTGAAGTCTGGACTCATAATCGAACAGTCCAACACTTCAACGCTGTTTTGTAGAAACCGGTCTGCGACACGCAGTGCCATATGACATGGGACATTGTCGTGCTGAAACATGCAATGGTCAGTGCCGAAGTACTTCCACAACGTCTGAAGCATGATGTTGTCCAAGTAGCAATCAGGAGTCATGGTTTTGAGCAAGTCCTGCAATAGACTAAGCCCCATCAGACTGGAACAATCCCATACTATTGTAGAATCCTTTTCCAATTATCTACTGTACAGGAATGTGTGAAAGACACCAGACCAAACGTCATTTGGCGTTGAGGGCGGGGTGATCTATGACTTGATCGCAGCAACTCTGCCGCGGTAACCTAATGCATGCAACTCTCTGCGGATAGTTCTGGTGCTGACAGATATCCCTGCAGCATTTTCCAGATTGACTGCGAAGTCTACCACTGATAACATGTGGGATGCTCGAATATTTCGAGACAGAGCTGTTGGATCTTGGTCGGTGAGTGCCAGTGGCCTCCCAGAGCGTGGCCACTGACACTCACTGCGTGGCCTCCTCAAGTTTCCATCTATGAATGACATAAGCAACGATGGATTTCGGTATTTTGAGATGTGTAGCAATATCACGGACAGAAAGACCACATAAGTTACATTCAACTACCATCCCACGTTGGAAGTCTGTCAGTTCATCCAAAAGTGGTATCTTGGCATAGTGTACAGTGCACAACATGCAACACACACCTCACCTTTTATTACTAGACTTACGCAGACATTCCATGAATATTTGCATGTGACAGAATCCGAGATTTTCATGGCACATAAGGTGTTAAAATGCTTTTGTCAAAATAGTGTATGTGGCGTAGTGGAAGCTCGAAAATGTTATGGTCACTTGTGTTATTTTACAATTGGTTATTCCCCCCCGCAAAATGTAACTTAACATGGTGAAAGCCATGTATACGTGACAATGGAATGTGTGACCATTTGCTGATCAACGTGAATAAAGGACATGATCTAATGAACTCCTAAAAAAGAAATATTTTAAGTTATCGGTGGAACCGTGGCAGTATCCAACATTCAACCAGTATAGTAGGATGTTCCAGGAGTGCTTCAGTTCAGTTCTTCTAAGAACGCGCCCAGGACAGGACCAATCACTGGCACCTGCGCTTCATCGATGTATATGGTGAACGCAGGTCGTGAAGTCCATACAGGAAAAGTTTGGAACGGCCGATCACGGAATATAGCATAGCCATGAAGCACACTATGAAGGTGTTTCCCAGACAACATCAATATACCATCCTCCTCATTCACGTGTTAAGTACGCCCTAGCCAGGGTATCGTGGCATATCCCTAATAATCGATTACTACGTCTGCAGTTTGCATCAAAAAGACATCACCGGAGCATTGAAGACTGAAAAATAAGTTGCGCTTGCTGGAGATGAATCTCGTTTTCGGCTGTGCTGTGTGAACATTAGGCAGAAGGCTAGATGAAACTCTGGGGAGGGGGGGGGATGAAGAACCACTCCAATGTCATAATACAACAGGAACAGGCAACATTATGGTGTGTTTGGGAGATATTTCCCTGGGAATGACCATAGACCACACCATTAATACTATAGAGGATCCATTGTTGCTGGTAGATCAGGTACAGTATCTTAATGATGACTCTCTTCCCAAATGGCACATGTGTTCCAGCAGGATTAAGTGTCGTGCCACGTTGCTGACGTCTTTCGAGAGTTGTAACTCGATAAAGTAGTAAAGGCGTCACACGAATTACCCAGATCCGAATCTCATAGAACATCTTTGGGAGTACACAGATCGATAGATCTGGTCTGAATCCTCCATCGCGAACAATCGCAAATCTAAGGGATGTAGTCATGATGTTGTAATCATTTATTCAGTTCATAAATTTTCATCATTCATATATGTGCACTTAACAGTCAATGCCATAAATAAAACAGTAATATTTTAATCATATTTCTCTTTATAAGACGTATTACTTTCGTAAGGCTTTAGTCATTCTTGTTTTTTACATTATTCTTCTCTATAAGTTGCATCTGTATTATTGTACACAAATTACAAATCGCCTGGATTTGTTAGAAATGGAGGTGTTGAAGATGATTCAGAGGCGACACACCATGGAGATCTATAAACTCTTACAGAGGTTCCCATAATAATACTTAATATAATACCTGTAATATCTTGATAATGAGATTTCATGACGAATATATTGCAATAATAGAGAGAAGACGATGGTACTGATTACGCGAACTATTTCTGGGTACTAATGGTTCTCTTTCCAACTTAGGTTTTTGCTGTAGTTATCTCGAAACCAAACAAAACAATCTTCTGAATTAAACATATAAAAAGCCTACGTCTCCCCCTTACATCAATTCATTTCCGAGTGGACATTGGTTAAACTAAAAAACTGCATTTTTTACCATTCTGAACTGAAATTTATAGTACTTGCGTCAAACGATTTAATCCTGGTGTTTGTGTATCTTTTAAGTTACTCCTAAAAGTAAAAATTGGTCAAACGAAAAATATTATTAATATTACTAGTGTTAAACATGTTTTTGAAATATTTTCATTTTATTGATTTTATCGCATTGAAAAATGAAAGGAATATGTGAATAAAGTAGTATAAACATTTCTTAAAGAAATGTGCATTTTTTTTTACTTTAAAGGCTTTAAGTTTTACTTCAACGTACAAAATAAAAATGTAATTTTTTTTTTATACTCAAAGATAATTATCAACCTATTACATTCTTAGCAAAGGCAGGTGGGCTAAGAGACTTTTATTTATTTTTAATTATTTTTTTTAATATATAAACCGGGAAACCCTGTCTAGAAATCAAACAAGGAACTTTTTCGAGTCTGCAGTAAGCGGGATGTGATTCGGCGGGATTCGATATAACCGTGGTTGGCAGAGCGATTAGTTAGATCAACCAGGCTTACAACGATCGGAGTACACAAATAGCTTCTCTAATAGTAACCGATATAAACAATATGACCAAGTGTTTGCTCCAAGTTGCAACAATTTACAACAAAGCTTTATTGATAAGGAAAAAAAAAACTCATGTTAAAGAATTCAAAATGTTAATTATTAGATCATAATAAGTTTTTCTAAAATCCATTGAAATGTTGTGGAAACCTATCATATAAATACAAACTTTATCCCATGTGAATAAAATAGCTTTGTGAAAAAATCCTTAAATTCTTTGGAGTGAATACTAAGTTAAAATCCACAATAACCACTAAAATCCACTTTTTTTATTTTGTTTTGTTTTACGCTACAAATAAATCTTCGTGCACGGCGATATGGTCAGTTTCGAACTGATAGGTCTTTCAAACATGCCTTCATACAACGCTTCACTGATCACAAAACAGCAATAGCCCAACTAGACGGTAATAACACTACTGAAAAAATGTCAGCCGCTTTCCACAAGATTGCTCGGAGAACCACTGCATGTTCAAAGGCCGTTGCCAAGTCTTCCCGAAGTTTTTGGCAAAAACCGATGCATTTCTGAGTCAACGCAATTTTTTTTTCTACCTCAGTTTCTCACTCCTGGCAAAATCACCAACGGTTTTATTCACTGCAGTCATTAAAAGCTACGATGTTAAAAAAAAATCAATAATATTTTCACCTATTCACTTTTTGTATATTCTTTCACAGTTACAGAAAGATGATAAAGCTGTAGCACTAGTTCTAAATAATAACCTAAATAATATCCGGAAAACTGCTGATAATGTTATATTTAAGATAAACTCGAAGATTGTCACTAGGTCTAGGAAATAATAAAGAAATTAATGCATTTTTGCTTATTAACTAAAGAATCTCTCTCTCTCTCTCTCTCTCCCTCTCTCTCGATCTAGGTTTAAATCTGAAATAATACAAAATAATTTATTTTCTTTAATAATTCATTTCGATAACCTTCAGTAGTTACCATGTTATAATTAAATCCTCAACTGATTTTTTTAAATAACCATTTAAGATTACTTCATTGAAAAATTGCTAAGGATCCGTTTAATAATTAAATAGCACACTTCAAGGACCTGCATTAGGATTAGATCTCCATAGCAATCGAGTTATCATTGATTAAGGTTGTTTTTAATTTAAGAGGAAGCAACTAAGGTCAGCGAAGGCAACTATTAAAATTTGATTTTAATAAAAGCAAATTTGTTAGTTGCATAAGTTCTTCTGGTTAGTTTTCGGGAAATAAAAACTGAGTTTACCAAAGGTGAAACTCTTTCGCTTGTTCAACTTACCGAAAAGCCTCATTTAAACCTCTCTGAAATGCTAGCTAGAATTCAAACTCAGGTCTTTCTAAAAAACAAACAAACTCAACGTTACCAGTTGGGCTACGCAGGCTTGTTTCACTTAATATATATTATACCTTAAGGATATATCTTTTATTTTAATAAAATTAGGATGAAATCAATAAATTATAAAAAAATCATTTTAAATTATTTCAGAATATTTTAAATTTTTGATAAAATTTATAAAGTAATCTAAACACCCTATTATGTATAGCATAAAATTATTATAATTAATATGAATTCTGAGATTTTAAAATCTCGAATTTCCACTTCCAGGGTAACAAATGGCAATGCTGCAGCCAATGAAGTTTTAACTGAGGCTCGGCTATTGACGCTACCCAGCCATGATTAGAGCCGCTTAGCTCAATAACACTCCATCCACACAGATTCACTTCATTCAGATGACGGGATAAAGAGTCAAGGACTCAGTCCATCGCCCAGTTCTTATAAGAACTATTTTAAAATCTCGAAGTAAATAGATTTTCTTGTCTCGAAGTAATTATGTTATTATGTTATATATTATACTAAAAATAATTACAATTTAGTATTCTTTATATTATACTACAAATATTATGCTACAAATAATTGCAATTTAGTATTCTTTACGAAAAGTATTACGACGTGTAAATGTAAATTGATAAATAATAAATATAATTAATTGGAATTTTTGTATTTATATGCATTACAGTTTCTTTGTTGCATTCATGAAAATAAAACAGTACATTTCTTAAACAATAAAATAAATATAAGTAATTAATTTTTTAAAATAAAACAAATATAATTAAAATCTTTACCTCACTCACGGGTTGGTGCTACATGAAGAAAAAAATAATAATATAATGAAATTTTTTATTCGTATATTCAAATTTTCTTAGTTGCATTTATGATTATAAAAACATTAGGAAGAAATTAACTAACTGTTTGAATCCAAAGTCATGTTAAAGCAACTTAGCTAAATCTATTTCATAGTTTCATACTAAATTTTACGCAGCCGATTTAGTTGTTTTAAATACTTATTGTTCTTGCCACTTTAGTTAGCGGTAATTTGTATTTAGCATGTGTCATTCAGGCATCATTTATGGCATTTAATTATTTCAGGTCACATACTTCGGATTATTAGAATGCCATTTAGAAACAGTACTGAGCAATGAGACCGAAGGCAAAGAAAGGTGAAAACAAATTGCTGTTGGAATCCAATAACAGGTAAATATGACATTCCGATAGTACATTAAAGTTGAAGTGATAGATTTTCCATTAACCACCAGTCTCAATTATTGGATTTCTTACCTTAAAGAAGATTCATGGGGTTTACTAATTACACTTGCTTTTTTAAAAAGAGTAGATGATAACGATATAGGACAAAGGTTATTACGACAGGATTTTTGCCTTTAGATGAAAATGTTCATCCAAAAGGCTTGCTTAAGAAGCAAAAATTCATGAGCGTTGTAGTCCACAGCTGTTGTATAGCAGATCCATCAGCGACAAGGACTTCCTCGGTGGTGATGAGAAGTAGCTCTGTCTCTCACAAGCTTACATCACGCAAGGGATGCTGTAGATCGATCCTGCTCTTCTTGTAGTCATTTTTCAGGAGACTGCAAGGACGAAAGAAAACACTGTTATCAAATGCTACACGGATTTTTCACTTAGGTCTTAATGGAAGAATAACAAGCGCCCAGGAAGTTACTATCAAGTGTAGAAATTTAACAGATCTTTAAGAAACTTTTAAGTCACCATAAAAGAAATCGATCTAGCAAACAAGAACAGTTTTATCAGTTGGGAATGTACGTTGTTTTCAGCGTGTATTCAGTTCTGTTTAATTCTTTTATTTCTGAGATATAACCCTCCCTCCCCACTCACATTAATTCTGTTTAAGTTGTTTGCCAATTTAAACCATTAGAAAATTATAAGTATTCCAACCTTTTATTAAGCAATAGGGTATTGAATGCTTAAAATAAAGTACTACTAAGTGAAAATTTTAAACTTCTCCAAAGTGCTATCAACTTAATTGCAAACTTATTCAAACCAAGTAAAAATGTCCATTGAGATCTGAAACATGCAGTTTCTTTTGACCAAAAATAGAACGCTAGACCGGAAACAGGAAGTGAGCTATAAGAAGATTAATCATTCCGATGTCTCTCATCTCTTTGCGTTTTCCATTAACTGGTAATGGAAAAGAGTTTTACTTTATTCAAACTTAATGGAAAATCTAAATAGGTGTAAAATTTTGACGGTAATTAATCTTAGCGCTGTTAAGGACCATATTTCATTTACTTATTGTTAAACAACAAAGCTTTGTTGGAAGTAAGATGAAAATTTTGTGGAAATGACTTGGGTAAAGAATGCAGCCAGCTTTTTAAGACATAGATCAATTATTTAGACATTACATAGCTTCATATTATGGTAGCTTGTTGTAATCTCTCCAACAGATTCTACATGCGCATCAGTAGTAGGTATTAATGTATTTAGCGAAGATTGTCGTTCGAAATCACAGAGATTTATTGAACCAACTTTGAATTTTAATGTTCTCAAGAGATACACAGAAGATTATTAAGCATTCTTTGTTAAATACATTTGAAAAAAAAAAATCTTTCGTTTTCGGTTCTTTGATATTTGAAATCGGGGATACTTAACTTTATAAATTTCACTGAGTATTCATTCTTGTTTGTTTTAATTTGAAATTTACTATTCTATTCATAATGTTTTATGAATTTTTAGGTTGTATAAAAGAATTTCATCTGTCTTTGTGTTATTCGATTCATCTCTAGTAGCCACTTTGGGAACGGCGTGGAGATGTATCAAGTTGCATCTTCCCGATGTCTTGAAATCGTTTTCCCTTTTAGTTGTTTTCCTTTTTCTCTGCGAATTCGTCCTCTTCTGCAAACTGAAAAGCTATCGGACTTTACAGACTACTGAAGAGGAAGAAGTAACAGAGGAAGTGGAAGGTGGATATATTTTATCACCGCTAACAACGAGAGTTAGGAAGAAAACTACGCTAGTCAATGAGTGGAACCTTAGTAGCTCAGCCGGTAGCAACAACGATTTTTAGTAAGAAACACCAGCGTTCGAACTTCGATTTTCTTTAGGTAGGATATGAATTTTAACGCCAGAAGTGGCTTGAAAAAAGTTGCATGTTTGGTTTCTAGAGAAGGGTTTCCGGACCAGATAAAAAAAAATAAAATATAAAAAAATGTAAAATTGTTAAAAATTAAAAAAAAAAATCCTTAGCCAACCCATGGTACAAAATGTACTATAGATTTGCAAAACAGGTTAATCAGCTGGAAAAACACGCAAAGTTAACTGGCGTACTACGCTACAACCATCTCGAAATTCATCTAAGATTTCAAAACAACCAAAAAAAATTCGTCTGTGAGATGATTTGGAGCTCACATTTTATTAAATTAAAGATTGTTGTGGATGACTTCATAAGCAAATTCGTGATGGTTCTCCAATTCGTTTTTCCAACTGTGATTGTCGAGAATAAGGGTGCGTTTCTTTTTCTTTTAATGTTCTTAGAAGTCGTTCATGTTAGGCATCCCCCTTTCTTTGACGATAATATTTATATAGATTTGACCACACATGGTAGCACTGTTACTAATTGCAATCGATGAATTTCGGCAACCCTTAAACTTAAATAAATTCCGCCAATATATACTGTTCTTCTTTGTTATAAGTAGTCAAAATAGGGACCAACTTTAACGGAAAACTCATCAAGACAAGTCGAGATGTATCAAGTTGCATCTCCGCGATGTGTTGAAATCGTTTTCCCTTTTAGTTGTTTTTCCTTTTTCTCTGCGAATTCGTCCTCTTCTGCAAACTGAAAAGCCATCGGACTTTACAGACTACTGAAGAGGAAGAAGTAACAGAGGAAGTAGAAGGTGGGTATAATCAAGGCCAAATAGATTTGAGATTTAGGTTGAGTGATTCATCACATTCAATAATAAGGTTTAAATTGAAAATAAATATTTAAGAATAATTGTAAATAATCTCTTGTCTTACTTCGTGTTTTAATTAAATAATATTATCGCACATCTATCAGCACTTTTAATCGAATTTTTGTTATTATACGACATTTATAATTTGAGAAACAAAAAAATTAACATAAATTTATTCTAACGAAAGTTTTAGATATTTAAATCATTTCCAACATCAGGTTTGTTATATTATTCATATCATTTATGTTTATTTAAACATACATAGAATGTATGGAATGTATTTTAGTGGATACAATTAAAATTTAAAATATTTATCTGTTATTATAATACCCGCTATTTTTTTTTCTTGAAGATGCTAATTTTTCTTTTAGTTTTTCTTTTTGGAAATAATCCTTAGATTTAAAATATGTGAGAATATATCCTTTTTTATGTGTGTTTGTCATTTGGAGAAAGGGTAGCCAATCAGTCAATATTAAACAGGAAAAAAAAAACTTTTGGAAGTTCGAAATCCTCCATAGCTGGATTCCGCTGTATTAAGCCAAATCACCATTATATTTAAAATCCATTATAATTTTCTTTTATCGAATAATTCAAGAGAATATTTATACTTATATTGTAAATTAAATCATTATTATTAATATAATATAAGAAAAGACATTTTTATAACAATCCCTTTCCAACATATACAAACATACGATCGAATTTTTAAATTTCGAAAGTCAAAATAAAATAAATAAACAAATTAATGAAATGGCTTGCAAAATGTAAAACTAAAACATTCACATGGCTTAAATCTATTATTAATTTATTTTTCATATTAATAAATCTATTATTAATATGAAAAATCTCGTGGACAAATTTAACTGATAAACGGAGAACAAAAATAATAAAAGATTTTTTTCTAACTCTTAAATAATTCTTAAAACGCTTTCTTAAGAAGTATTAAAATTAAATACATTTTAACTATATTTATTTTTAAAATATTGATTTTATTAGAAAGAGTAATTTTTCTGATAATAATTGTTAGTGGTGCGGTTTTTAAGACTTGAAGACTGGAGTGGCTAGATCCAAGTATAATCGGATAATTCATTGATGGCAATCCACAGTACAGCAAGACGTATTACTATTAATGCTAATTTCACATTTCCAAATGCTACATATTGCTGCAATCGAATTACTGCTAATAACGTAATTGCGCCAGGATAAATCCTTATACCTTAGCAACCTTATCACAAAACTTAACTCGCATTCTTACAAGATTGCTTTGTTGCTATGGTACTTGTATTCTCCTATTCTATCTCCATGGAAACCTATTACCAGGATGTCATTTGTGTTCCCATTTGTATCATAATCGAAAATATAGTGGCTAAAATGTCGCAATGACAATAATATTATAGCTAAAACCGGTTACTTTTATTGTTGAAGTTTTCTTTTATTGCTCGTTATAAAACTCCTCATGATATTCAATTATTATGATGATGTTTTCCATTCTAAAAGATTGTTCTTGGGAATATCTCATTGCAGTATAGTTGTGTAGAAACTGGTTCTTCTAGAATTGAGCTTGGGATGATTTGTTTTAGATTAGAAATGCGACAAATAAGGGTGTACAGTATGTGCGCGGGCGCGAGTGTGTGTGTGTGTGGGTGGGTGCGTGTAAATAATGTTAGTAATTATTTAGAAGTTGATCATTGCCATGATCAACTTCTTTGTTGGCTCTCTTTAACAAAGATTATATTACTTGAAGAATATCAATGGGTAATACTCCAAAATCCGAGCCTAATCACTAAAGTAAAGATAATACAAAGGAAGAAAAAAAAAAGACATCTTAATAAGGATGTACTTTAGTGGTGAATCAAATGCTATTGAGCTACTCGAAATACAAACACCAAGAGATATATATATATATATATATATATATATATATATATATATATATATATATATATATATATATATA
This sequence comes from Typopeltis vanoorti, assembly GCF_054136105.1. Classification (NCBI taxonomy): domain Eukaryota; kingdom Metazoa; phylum Arthropoda; class Arachnida; order Uropygi; family Thelyphonidae; genus Typopeltis; species Typopeltis vanoorti. Next base: position 58,454,614 of record NC_143556.1, read on the forward strand.
TATATATATATATATATAATGAATCCTTCCACCTCCAAAATGTACCAATAAACAAAACTATCGATAGGATTTAAGGTTAGTAAGATAAGGCCATTAAGCATAGCAGAAAGGCCGTGAGTTACTCCAGCATTGATGAACACAAACTGAAGAAAATAAACCATGATATGTAGTAAATTATCTAAGCGGAAATTGACTGTTTTTTGTGGTGTTGTTTGGAATTATGTTCGAATCAACTAAGGCATTGAAGTATTATGTCTGTTCGGTTATTCTTCTTGTAGGATTTCCTGTTAAGGTGAAAAGTTCGAGTTTTTAGGAAAAAGAAGAACACACTCTTTCCACGTTTGTATGCGACTGCTTATATATATATATATATATATATATGGTTCCACACACGAAAGGCCACAAATCCTATAGCACACTAGCGCCGTAAGGGGGCAAGAGGATTAGAAGAGAGGAGGAGTTTGTTCACATTTTGCTTGAACAGCTGAGGATTGTAATCTTTGGGAAGGCAGAGTTGGGGAGAGTAGATGGAATGTAAGAGAAGGCAGTGAAGTTGGTTCGGTTAGTTTTAAGATAGATTGCGAAAGGGTGTTGGTTAGCAGTGGCTCTTGTTTTAATGATTTTGGAGGAGAGTGGCCAATTCAGCAAATCACTTCCCATGAAAGTATCTGTAGAAAAGGCACAAGACAGAAACTGAAAGTCTATGAGATAGGGACCACAATTAGCCGGATTGCCATTTTCTGGATAGAATCGAGCAGTCGTAGAGAGAATTTTGGTGAAGCATCCCAAATCTGGGAGCAATATTCCAGAATTGGGTGGATTTGGATTTTGTATAGAGTTAGCAGCTGTGAAGGTGTGAAGTAGTGTCTTGTGCGAAAAGGTAGACAAAGCTTTTTTGCGGCTGCAGAGGCTATAGTTGATGGCTGTGTCAGGAGAGATCTCAGATGCAAGTCATTCCGAAAAGAGAAATATGGCTGTGTTTGGATATCTCAGTATTACTGAAGATAAGAGAGAGAGGGATGCGAGCTCTTTCTTGCGAGAGATCGGACCAAACTGAGTTTTGGTGGCATTGAAATTGACTAGTTTACAAGACCGTCCTTGTACCACTGGGATATAGCTAGGAGATCGGAGTTAGGGTCCCTGGTCACGGTAGATCTTGAGAATTCTAATACTTGAGCACAGTCAAGTGTATCGAACGAAAAGGAGGAATGAAGTGTATGTTGTCAGAAAAGCTGTGGATAGGATTGGAAGCCTTTGAGAGCACTTCGTTTATATACAAAAGGAAGAGAGTGAGTGAAAGAACAGAACCTTGAGGTACTCCTGCATTGGTGGAGAAGTCTGAGGAGAGTAAGCTGTCCATTATGACAAGTAGTGAGCGACAAGTGAGAAAGTTCGTGATCCAGTTTCAGAGTCGGAAAGAAATAGGGATGGCGGTTTGGTGAGTAGGCTCCTGTGACAAACCTGATACTTAATTCATGTTCAATTGAAAATCCTTTATAGATGTTCTTATTCTTTGTACGTAGGTCTTTCTAACTAAAGGGCATCTCCAGTAGTGACCGAGAAGGAAGGAAACTGGTAATCCATCTGCATGGGATAAAAGGAAGACTATAAGTGGCTTTTAAGTAAGCCTTTATGATACGCTCAATTAAATGCCATGAATATATTATATGTGAGATAGATTAGCTGAGAGATAGACGTACTATTCACTGAAAGTGGTGGACTCCATCCTGATGGTCAACGATCAAATGTTGAACCTCCAGTTGGTGAAGAAGTTGACTATCGAAAGCATCTATAATTTTCGATGAACAGTAATGGAACGATGGTACTTAATATGGATTACCGTACTGTTGAACAGATACTTGATATCTACGATAGATTGCAATGACGATACAACGACGTTAATTTTTCAAAGTTTTAAGAACAATAGGTAGAAAATACTGTGTGCATTTATGTTTTGTTTGAGTATATATAGCCTGATCATAAGTTAGCTTATGTATGCGAAGCATTACCGCCGCTGAAAGTTATGAGGCCAATGCATCATGCTTCACTCTTATTAGCATGTTCTCTTCGAGTTTTTCTCTTCGGTGAGAGGAAAAGCCTTACCCTTGGCATGAGACCGGCTAACCCACTCTCTTCAGTTCAGTGATAAGGATATTTGATTTCAGTGTACATGCTTACTGAACTCTGGATTAAAGGTAAAAAGATGTAATTTAATCACTATGTTCTCGCTTGGGTTAATACCTATAGAGCTAATTGAAAACAGTATCCTGCTAGTCAGCCTTTCATAGACAAGGATAGACGAGTAGTTAGCGTATTCGCTCTCCAACCAACAGGTGTGGGTTAGAACCCGCTGTAGGCGTGGAAGTTTGTGGTTTTCTATAGGTGGTGACATTACCCCGTGTAGAGCAGGGTTTCCGAACTATGTATAAAATAAATAAAAATATACAAAATTAATTTTAACAAATAGAAACATTCCTGAGTCTGCCCACCGTAAGATATTACCTAAACGTTCGTGGGTTGGTGCAACATAAAAAAAAAAAATTCTAGCCGTCTGTTGATATCCTCTTAGGCAGTCAGTCTCGCTTGTATTCCATTAAGAGGCTTTAGAAAGGCGTGCATTAAAAATGTCTGGAAATTATGTTGCAACATAGACTAAGGAGTATGCGTTTATTTATGTATTCTGAAATGTTCATAACTAGAACGTGCCTAATAAAAATGTCAGCAAAGATTTTCTTGTGTATTAATTAATCTAGTTATCTACAAGAAAAATAACTCGAAACTTTATTGTATTTAAAATAGTTTTCTGAGACTGATATTTTAAATACATTAGCCTTAATAACAAAAGTTTAGATAATTTAATGTGCTTGATGCATGAAATGGAGAAATTAAATTATGGCCACTTTACATTCTCTTTAAACTTGAGAAATTGACGAAGGAAAGAGAGAATATTCAACTACGTGTTTCAATTAACCAAAGATTCATATCTTCTTGTACCACATTTCCCCTCATTACTAAGACCGCTGCAATACTCTAGGTGACATTTGAAACATTTCGTTGTAGAGATATAATCTCTGAGTTTTCACTTCAACTCAGTGCTTACTCAAGAATGACTGTCTTCCTAAGACGATTGGTGCAAATATAAATGAATCTCAGCATGTAATTGCTGACTTTCCTCCATTTCCAGAACACTCTCATGATTAGAAATCTCATCTCATAAGGACTAGAAATGAAGATGGAGTAATTAGCTGAAACTGTAGCTTTTCATTTATTTTGTAATTATAAAATGTCGCGCAACGGACATTACACGCTTTCAAATGACTCTCCTGTTCATCATTTACAAGATTTGATTACGTCTTCTCAAGACTAGTTAAGATGTCTGCTTCATTGTTTATAATTATCTACCCACTTAAATTTGTTTCTTGAGCATAGAAAAGAACAGTTTACTGACCGTTGGTACACTGACTTAGTATACTTAAACGTGGGAACATTTATTTCACAGAACAATTGGAGTTCGTTATTTGTATTATGTGAACATTGTAATCGAGTGTAACCTACAACTTGTATATTTTAAAAAGGTCGCCGAAATAAATCTTGAATATGAAAAATAAGAATACACAATACATTTCATAAATACTCAGATTATATTAATTATAATTTTAAAATTTATGGCAATGCTGTAGCCAATGAAGTTCTATTATTATATTAAACTTTATGACATCATTAATATTAATAAAAATTAATAAAATAATATTGTATTATTTCTTAATTACAGTATTTAATTAGTTACAAATAATAAAAACACCTTTTAAAATATTGAATACTTTTTTTTAAATAAGTCTAACTTTGTGATGTCAATTAAGCCAGTCCTTATAAGGACTATATATGTTAATTATTTTTCCAAAGTTGTTTGCTCTATGCAGGTAACATCAAACACCGATGAGTGATGAGCTAAATGATCCTGCGGGTCACTCATTGTTTGGAGATCTGAGGGATCGCCAGAGTTTTTGAAGAGGTATCCTCGCATTTTAACATACATTAAGCCTATTATATTATTCTTTCTGGGTTTGGCTTCTACTGACTTGCTTCCCAGGGGGTAGAGACGTTCTACTCGGTGGATGGTTTTTGCCTGCAACTAGGTGGAGCCACCACTGAGTTTCTTTTCCTGGAGAGATTCAGGTCAGGAGTGATGAATTTAGTAGTTATGCTTTAGGATCACTCAGTCAGATTTAAACTGATCTTGTAGATATCACTCAGACTTTTTGGAGAGGTATTTCCGTACATTAACATTCACCAAGCATATTATCCGTTCACCGGTTAAATGACTTAGAACTACATTGGAAAATTATCAACATCGACTTTAAATGAAGAGCAAAAATAGTAATATATCGTATTCTGTCCTTTTTTTTCTCTCGAAATAACTGGCTGTTATAAGAAGGAATAGATGTTCTCCTACATAAGTCAAGTCGATTCCGAATATGTCTCACCAAAAAAAAAAATTAAAGAAGTCCAATGAAAGTGGATTTAACAAACCAGATAAATTAGGCTTAGTCACACAACTATAAATAGTGTTTACCATGAAAACGCTTAGAGATCCAGTCATTCTGATTATATGCATTTGAAATTTTGGTTTGTCACTTGTACGAAATATTTCATCTATTTTATGAGACCACATGCAGTTATTTTTCCATCTCCTTAATACCACCAACACACGAGTATTTTACAAGTGGTGTGTATGTGTGAGTTTTGCACACTATTGCTAGAAGAAAAACCGATGCAAGTATTTCGCCAATGGAACAACAAAAATACATATGTGCAAGATAATAGCCGGCATCATCAGAATGAATCATAATTTTAAAATTTGCTGAGACTGCCAAACCGTCCGAAATGGCACACATTCTGTAAGTAAATATGGAATCGAGATGTCAATGATCAGAGTACGACTCGTAGTATAATCTAAACAATAAATCATCTTTTATGCTTTGTGCTGTTTACCATTACTGAATTCAGATTTCATCGAAGGATGATCAGGAATTTTCGAAATCAACGAACTCCATAGCTAATAAATTGAACAATATCTTGTTTCTATGTTTTATTAACCGTGATCAGAAATTATGAAGCTTGGTAAATACTTTTAGTCAAGATGTAAGATGTATAAATATTATTATATGAAACAGTTCCATAGTTTTCATAATTAAATTAATGTTTGCCTATCCACCATCCTTTTTTAAAATAAAAATTAAATAAACAGTTAAGTATTCTAAAAATCTACACCTTAATTGAAAGGAAACTGAATTCAAATAGTCAGCGTTCAGAATAGTTGAGATTTACGATATGTCCTTGAAACTTTTTTTGTAGATGTACTGAGCCCTTGACTCTTTATCCCTTCATCTGATTAAAAAAAATCTATGAATGGGGTACTATTAAGCTATATCTATGAAACTGAAATTTTCATAGAAATTGGTCATGGCCGTTACCCCTGGTCATGGCTGTTAGCTCTGGTCATGGCCGTTACCCCGCCATGACCAGATGTATAAGCTCTGGTCATGGCGGGGTAACGGCCTCAGTTAAAACCTTCATTGGCTACAGCATTGTCATCTGTTACCCAGGATCTGCTTCATGAATTCTTAAAACTATTGTTTTTGGCTAGATGGGCGAAGCAAGAATGCTTTTCATATTCCCCGTTATCTGTAGAGGACAATATAAGGATAGGGTGTTATTGAGCTAAGATCATGGCTGGAAGGTAACAGATAGCAGAGCCTCAGTTAGAACTTCATTGGCTACAGCATTACCCTCCATGGGTACCCATTTTAGTCTCCTCGTACGACATGCAGGGGATGCAGTGGAGCTATTCTTATCCGGACCACTACACGGGGTTTAAAACTAATCTTAAAGTTCTTAAAAGAACTGGGCGATGGACTGAGTCCTTGACTCTTTATCCCGTCATCTGAATGAAGAAAATCTGTGTGGATGGGGTGTTATTGAGCTAAAAAGCTCTAGTCATGGCTGGGTAATGGCAATAGCCGAGCCTCAATTAAAACTTCATTGGCTACAGCATTGCCATCTGTTACCCTGGAAGTCCTAAAAAGGACTCTATCCCTTGGTAAACCGGGCTCATTTTCACTGCCCTTAAAACTAATTCCTTATAGTCCTTATTATATTATAAGGACTGGCTTAAAGGGGCGAAGCAAGAATGCTTTTTATCTTCCCCATTATCTGTAGAGAACAGTGTAGGATAAGGTGTTATTGAGCTAGTAAAGCTCTGATCATGTCAAGAGGGTAACAGCAATAGCCGAGCCACAATTAGAACTTCATTGGCTACAGCATTGCCATCCATTACCCTCCAAGGTATTAATCACCACATCTCACGGTCGATTGCTTCTCTTCTCCTTAAAACTAATCAATAGGTGTTGGCTTATGTCTATTTTCTTTATAAGTTTAAATACAAGGTTTAAGAGCTTATAAATGCTTATTTACAATGTTTCAAAATAATTTCCAAACTTAATTAAATTATCAATCTTAATTTTATATTTAATTAGTTTTACTTAAATGATTTAAACAATTTCCCCAAAATAATGAAATAAAAAAGGACAAAAACCTGCTCATCGAATACATGAGAGAACTAAACTTTTCGTTATGACGTGTACAACATTCAAGTAGTAACAGCCCCATTTTTCTCTCAAGAATACTTGTATACTGAAGACTACAGAACATAAAAGAATAAATGATTATCACGTGAAGGTACGTTAAAATAAATGAGTTTAACTGGAATTGAGAATGTTTGGACCTATATCAGTGACAATAAATTGAATGCGTTCTATGGTCTGTTTTTTTTTTTTTATGATGGATGAAAAAAATCGATAACACTTTAAAATTAAACGATTAAGGGAAGCATAGTTGCTATCCATTAAGATAAATATTCATATACTTGAATTATATAAATTAAAATTTGATTAGTCTTTAAAGTATTCTATTATTTGAAAATAGTGTATTTATTCGGAGAGAAATTACAAGAGTTATCTATGAAAATTATTTAATTTAAAGGGGGCGCTTCTACATAAACTTTGAAACTCACTATTATGTATGACGTAGTTTTACATAAATGAGGTAACAAGCCAGTTTGCTTTTCTCTGAGTAAATCGTATTTGCTCACTGTGGAAAGAATATCCTCCCTCACCTAGTTATTGCTATGTTCTTTATTTCCTAATATATATTCCTATACCTTAATAAATTTACCAGTTGAATTCCATAAAAATCTGAACCTCCCTTAGTTTTTATATTGTTTTTCCTCTCATCGAAAGTTTCCATTTCTTTCAGTAACTACCTCTTTATAGGTTACGATCTGCAAGTCAACCAAAAGGTTTGCAGCATAATTCTCTAGGGATAAAAGAAAAATTGTCGTGTTACCTTTGCCACACCTACATTAATTACCTGTCAACGTTTCAAGGGACAATGCTTTGTGTAGTTCTCGTTATTGTACCATATCCAGATATTATGAGCCCTCTTTCCTGGAAATTCCTCATGACCCAGCTGAGGTGTGCATGGAATCCAATTCCAAATATCAGAATAAAAAACACTTTAGTATTAGTGTGCTATGAGCGATAAGTTGGGAAATAAGTTATCTTCTTTGTGATTCTAAATGAAAATTTTAGAATATATTTATAACATAAGATTTTGGTTAGGATAAAGTATCCATCTGGATACTCAATAAACGAAAATGGGTTGGAAGTTTAGGATTTAGTCGAATAAATTGTATTCTTAAACCAAAATTAAATGTTAATACAACATGATAGAATTTCGTTCTGGGTGTGGCGTTATCTGGTAATACAAGGCCCCCACTGTTTACGTCAGGGAACCAGGGAGAACAGCGTAAATTTAACCATTGGAACAAACCCTCCTACTCAATATCAGCAGAGCTCAAGATTAGCACCATCAAGGTAGAAAGCATCATCGGAAAAGAAATGAAACTAAGAGAATAATTGGATAAGTATCAAATAGACATAACAAGCGTTAACGAGACAAGGAAGAGACAAAACTAATGAGATTATTCTAAGTAACTGATACAAGACGCTATATTCAGATAATAATAATCGGAAAAGAGGAATAGCTGTAATATTCAGAATTCAATATGAGGATAATATTTTAGGATGTGAGACAATATATAGTAAACTTGTGGGAAAATATTAGAAAGGGTAATAGATAATGAGACTTATTTCTACCCATGGTCCCACAGTTCTACTAAAGAAGAAGTGGAGGAATTTTTCTAAGCATCTAATGCCTCTAAAAATTCCTCCGCTTCATGCTGGTTCAGGATAAAAGAGTATGCGGAAAATTTGAAGTAAGAAGAGATCACCATTCTGCTTTAAGCAGAATAAAATTTAATTGCATATTCAAAAGAAAACTGTTTAAGAAAATGTTTAAATAATCAACGTTCAGCAGCTTCGGACGTGAATATATTGTAGATACATCCAATACACAAATATGGTTTAAGAAAAAAAAAAAAAAGAAATAGCTTTTAAACAAGAACCTTGGAGATTGAGTGGCAGACCCTAAAGAAAACAGTGAGAAGCATGTGGTGAGGTGGTCTACACGTATGGAAAAATTAGAACTCCCCATGTTGATCCAGAAAGTTAAAGAGGCAGTCGGTGGGGGGGAGGGGGGACGAAAGCATATCGGAAGTTTCAGGTAAGTATGTGCTTTCAGAGAATACAGAGAAAACTGTAAGAAAGCGAAGTATTGTATAAAATTAATTAAATAATAATAATTGGAAGATTTGGGGGGGGAACAGAAAATAAAGATCAGAAAGGTGGCAAAATATTTTGGAGGCTCTTAAAAAATCTTAGAAACGAAAGAAAGAGCACGCACTGTAAAAGGAATCAGAAATTATAATCGTGACATGAAAACTGAAGATAAAGATATTCTAGATGGTTAAAATAATTAGCTTCAAAGATTTCCAAATGAAATAAGCAGTGACAGCACGAGGATATACAACACTGAACAGGAATGCAATCAGGAATACATATCAATAATTGAAGTAGAAAAATCCATCAAACTTAAAAATGGAAAGTTTCTGGAGTAGATCATATTTGACCAGAATACTCATATATGGTGGTATAAAAGTTTTACTGAACTACATAATTCAGAAGGCCTGGTCAAAGGGTCGAGTTCCAGATCATTAGAGTAGAGTCCTTATAATGAACATGTGCAAAACGAAAACGGGAAATGAAACATAATGTGAGAATTACAGTGGCATTTTCCTAGTGAGTGTTCCTAATAAGATTTATGCAAGTGAAAAACTAAGAAAAAGTGTAGAAGGGAAGCTTCGTGAAGAGCAAGCTGGGTTCATGACAAACGGAGGGTATCAGGATCAGAATTTCACTTTAAGACAAATAGTTGATATATCATGGTAATATCACGAGGGTTCGTATTGGAATTTTGTACATCTGAAAAAGGCATATGACAAGGGGAAAAGTGCTAAAAATACTACAATACAATTTTATAGTGTAAATGGGTCATTATATCAGCACTACATAGTCAATATTTAAGTTATAAGTCAGCAGTTAGAAGATGGTACGGAAGGAGTTTCACATAAATGTTTACATTTATGTGAAACAAGGGTATACAGCATCGCCACTGTTATTCATCATATGTATGGATTGCATTCTGAAGGACAAAGAATGCCATTCTCAACCTCTTTACTTTATTCAGATGATTATACCCATAAATATATCCAGTACAAGTCTGCAGGATTCCCTACGAAAAAATGAATAACTGACGTAATAAATTTGGTATGAAAATCAGCAATAAAACGACAAAGAGTATGAAAATAGGTAGAACATTGAAACAACAACATCAAAAACACCCTGAATGGAGAACCTATAGAACAAACAAAACATTTCAACTATTTATACACAATTTTAGTGAAATTGGAAACTTAAATATATAATTACATAACAGAATAAATAAAGTTGATATGGTTTGGCATCAAATGAATAAATTGAATAAATGCACATCGAGTAAGAAAGAAATTAGTCCAAAGGCTAAACTTTCTGAATATAAGAGAGCGTTGAAACCGATTTTAACTTTCTTGCGGATCTGGGAGTTGGGTTAGAAATAAAACCCAGACTACAGATATGAAAGTTCTGAGAAAAATCAGTGTAGTAAGCAGATGGCATCAATGGAAGAATCGTATTAAAAGCGAGGATATTAGGAAAGAATTTTAGATTGTTAGCATTCAGGAATGTATGAGCAGAACTATTCTCAGATGTTATGGTCATTTAAACAAGATGGCAAACAAAAGTGTATCAAAAAACAGGTATGTGTTTGTCTGGATTAAAGAGTCACAGAGAAAGACCAAGATCTTGATGGAATGCAACAGCAAAAAGTGCCTTAGAACACCAAAGTATGAGATCTAATAATATTGGATTTCCTAATAGGTAACAGAATAATGTCGAGTATAATTGTCGATAGGAAACTAGTAATGATGTAACCTTTACTTATAGGATTATTATATTCTATACACTATATCCTGAAGGTACGTATTAAGAAATGGATGATAAGAATTAAAGTAAAAAAGGAGAGTAATATAAAATATCAGGCATAAATGTTACATCGTTAAAGGTTTTGTTTGTATAGATCAAGAATTAAAAGAATGAAAGGATTATATTCAAATTTTCAAAATAAAAGGGATTCGATAAATGGAAAAGATTTCCAACTATAATTCTGACAAATATAGGAAACTGCATCCATAAGGATTTTTTTATGTGACTCCCATCCTTTGACGGTTATAAATCTATAAATATGTACATTAGCACTGATGGACAAAGATTTGTTTTATTACCTTTTGTATTTTTAATTCATTTTTACTTGGTCCGAAAAACCGTGCTCTGAAGTCAAGTATGAAACTTTTTACTCTCTTCAAGCTTTCAATAAGCCGGAAGAGGACAGGCGAAGAAATTCTTCGATCATATAAAGACAATCTCATACATCCTGACCCATAGCGGGATTCGAATCGCAGCTTGTTGATTAGGGAGCAAATACAGTAACCACTCATCCAACCAGTCCTGTAAGGATGTTTCAGAGCAACTTTTAATAGCGCACATTTTCCACAATTACCTTATAATTCACACACACAAATAGAGAGAGATAGAGAGAATTACAATGATAATTCTTGTAAAATCTAAATTCGATGCAGTACAGTCCAATCGGTGTCAGTCTGGGTCCAGAAAAGAGTTGAACTCCAAATTTAGCATATATTTTCTTAAGATTTTCATCGTAAGAAAATATAACATCGCAAAAGAATATAAAAATATAATTTAACAGCCCATATACCACCCGCTAATGTTTCTATACGTATCACACATTTTTGCAGTGGGTTAACGAATTGGCCTTATAATCCGACAACTCTGTTTCAAATACCAAACATGAATTTTTCAAATTCCCCCTTATTCTTGGATTATGCGGTTGGTGGTCTCATCACGTCGAGCAACGAAAATCACACACACACACACACACACATATATATATATATATATATATATATATATATATATATATATATATATATATATATATATATATATATATATATATATATATATATATATATATATATATATAATCGTGATTCTAGATAAGACTCAAAAATGTTAAAGTTGCTGTGCAAGCAAATACCCGTTATTAAACTTTCTCATCGTGCCATGGTTAGTTTCCATTAGCACAGCTACTACGTACAGTTCTGATGGTGTAAATTTCCTAATTCCTTCAACTACAAGTTAAACAGAATTACATTTGCATTGTAAATGGAACTTATCTGATTGTGTATTTATTCTCTTGATTTACTGCAGTCAAACAAAGGAGATAATCATCTGTGCGAGAATATGAGCGAGAGAGAGAGAGGAGTTAATTTATCTTCTTCAAATAAGAGGTGCCACGACTTTAGCTGCAGATGACAGGAAATGTCATTATTCATCCTTTTCTTGGCATATTAACTCTACAAAAAATGCCACTAGCATATGAAGCGCCTTTCCGGTAAAGTTTCCCGTCTTCCCATATTTCATGAATTTTGTTTAATAGTTATTAAAGTCTGATGATAGCTTAAATCCCATCCAGGATACGTGCTTCACGGCTAACTCAAAACATACCTTATTACAGTTAAATTATATGTGTGATGTGCGTCATACATCTAGATAAAGCTGAAACAAAATGGTGCTCCATTTTTTCATAAACCTAAATAAAAATAATAAATTTGACATACACCTTTCAGATTTACTTTTCAGTCATAAAGCATAAAAGGTTAGTAGATGTAAATTTAATTTTGAGCCACAATATTTGAATTTTCAGTTACAGAAAATTTACAAGGACATTATCTAATATCATGTTATATTTTAATTTTAATTTCCTTAGTCCTTATAAGGACTGGCTTAAAGGGGCGAAGCAATAATGCTTTTTATCTTCCCCGTTATCTGTATCTGTAGAGAACAGTGTAGGGATAAGGTGTTATTGAGCTATTAAAGCTCTGATCATGACAGGAGGGTAACAGCAATAGCCGAGCCTCAGTTAGAACTTCATTGGCTACAGCATTGCCATCCATCGCCCTCCAAGGGTATTGGATTGAATGAATCAATCACCGCATCTCACGGTCGATTGATTTCCCCCCCCCCCTTTTAATTTCCAATGTATGCAAACAGTATATATTTGAATTTCATTTTGATTTATAAAAGGTATAATTATATATTTTTTAAATAAATTTAAAAGTTTAAATTAATTAAAAATATAAGATTATTTCTCTAGTATTATTATTTGCATATAAATTTTATATAAAATTTCTGTTTTGTATTATTTTTTATATATTTAAAAATACGATGTTCGTGAAGGATTACAACCATTCCTGACTTTGTAAAATCGAAAACATTCATGCGAAAATCCGACCTGTGATTTCGAGAAAAGAGACAAAACTGAAGAAAAAAAAATTAAATAGGAAACATAAAACAGTATTATTTGTCATTATGCTATGAAAAATTCATACAAATAATTCTTAACAAATGGTGAGATAAAGTTAAACAGTTTAGGGATTATTAAATCTCTGAAATTCTTATTCTTCTTTCAAATTAAACATCTACAATAGAATTCTGAATTCAATCGACCGTGAGATGCGGTGATTGATTCATTCAATCCAATACCCTTGGAGGGTAATGGATGGCAATGCTGTAGCTAATAAAGTCCTAACTGAGGCTCGGCTATTGCTATTACCCTCCTGCCATGATCAGAGCTTTAATAGCTCAATAACACCTTATCCCTACACTGTCCTCTACAGATAACGGGGAATATGAAAAGCATTCTTGCTTCGCCCCTTTAAGCCAGTCCTTATAAGGACATCTACAATATAAATGACATCATCCAAACATTTCTCTATACTTCTGAGATTTTCTGTTAACTGTCTTTCTGTAAATGGCACAATCTGTAAATTCAGAATTCGATATATTAGATAAATAACTGATCATAAAGTTCTAGAAGCATTACCATTTTGGATACGTAATGAAACGCAACAATATTAAGGCATCAAATCCAAATATTCGTTAAATGTTATCACTTAATAATAGCAAGTGGCATCGCATTTCTATCACACCTAAAATGCATGATGTTCTGTATAAAATGAAATATCTTCCATTTAGCGAAGCTACTCATATTTATAAATTATTTTCGGTACATTTTTTAGAGAACGTGGCGGTTATGATTTCTAGAATGGTTGATATTGATTTAAACTCGGTCAGTGTTTTAGGTATCAGATAAACAGATATTGCTTATCTGATACCTGATAATTTATAGGGAAGAAATTACTTATAACAAAATGTGTGCACGTCAAAAATCAAATTTGGAACTCATTTTCTATGATATTTAAAAATTTATACTACTATATATTTATAAGAGAACAACAAAATATACCTGACAAAGTTATTTTCAAATTTTGAGCGAGATCAGTGCTTTACTTGTCATGGATGCAAAGACGTTGTATCATATCCCGTCTAAGAAGAATGAAGAATAAATGTATGAGTTTTTAAAGAAAAGGAACAGAGAAATGACGGGTGAGTCCATCCACAACGAACACTCGCGAATGACTGACATAGTATGCACAGCTCACAGTGTTAGGTATCTTATCGTAATTACTAAACCAATAATCTAATGCTTTTGATAGATTAGAACAGTGCTTTTAAAGTAGAAGCACTCTGCAGGTAAACAATTTTTGTTAGAGGAATTTTTTGATGCAGGTATGCTAACAAGGATTGTAGAAATAAATATATATTAATAATTCAATAATATATTAATAATATATATGATTGTTATTTTATTATCGGTTGATATAAGTATAATTTTATCATATATTAATTACTATTGTAGTAGTTCATTTTTTTTTTTTTGCAGTCTTAATGTGTGAGTTGATTTAAAGAAATTTTAATATGTGGAAATACTTATATAGCTTTTGGAAGTATTTTTTCCACTTGGTTAGACTATAATAAATTTAGTTTAATACTTTATCCAAGTGTAAGCAAACAAAGTTTGCGCCTGAAGTATCTTCAGGATTGAGGCAACTCATGGTAAAGGTGGGGCCAAGCTGTCATCGCTACTTGTCTTAGTATCTCCCATAATGCAAAGCACATCTCCTTGCGGACATGCATAATGCTATGCATTAAGGGAAGGGCCAGTACCTAGACTGGTTTCGACCTTTATTGAGGTCTCGTCAGTGGGAGACAGACCCGGAGGTGGTGATACTAAGGCGGTAGCAACGGAGAGTGTCATATTTGCCTATAGGGTCTGAGTAGTAGCCCTTCCCTTAATGCATAGCATTATACATGTCCGCAAAGAGATGTGCTTTGTATTATGGGAGATACTAAGACAAGTAATGATAATAGCTTGGTCCACCTTTACCACGAGTTGCCTTCTGAAGATACTTCAGGCGCAAACTTTGTTTGCTTACACTTGGATAAACGATTAAACTAAATTTACTTATATAGCTTTCCTAGCAAAGACATTAAACCCCGAAAATTTTAATTAAGTAAATATGTAAAATTTTAAATGGGTAGAGCTGCAATACCCGCTATAATTATCCATTTAAAGGAATAACTGGAACAGGATATGAAGACTGTGACTTATTTGATATAATTTGATAGCCGGCTTCAGTTGCGAATTTCTCATTCCTCACTATCCTCATCTGCATTCCTTATGTTCATGCAGCCTGCATTAACTCGTTAAGTGTGGTTCTTAATGTAATTGTATTATTCATTCTACGGTGAGTTTCGTCAGAAATAGTTGGTGATTTTTCCTCAAGAAATTGCATTAATAATACAGGGAATAATATTGAATAGTGTGTGTGTGTGTGTGTGTGTGTGTGTGTGTGTGTGTGTGTGTGTGTGTGTGTGTGTGTGTGTGTGTGTGTGTGTGTGTGTGTGTGTGTGTGTGTGTGTGTGTGTGTGTGTGTGTGTAATATAATGCGGCGGTGGTGTAATATAACACCACCTGGTTTATTTTACTGAGTTTAGTAAAGAAAACTATCACAGGTATGTTGTTATCATAGTGTATGGGATATTACAGAGTCATTGTCTTTTTTACAACATCAAAAAAATTAATACGTGAATCTGTTCAACTTGTTCAAGAGAATTATATATTTCATATAGAATATAAAGGAAAAGTGGTTATTTAGTGTACCTTTGAAATATTATTTTGATTCATAAAAGTATGCAATGTTTTGCATTTTGGAAATACATCTATATTTAAAAGGAATGTCATGAGAATTAACAATCTGAGATTTTCAGATGACATTATTATTATTGAAAAAGACGAAAGAGAACTACAAAAAACAAAACGCAACAAAAAAACCTGAAACTGCTAAATGAGGAAGGGAAAAGATTTGGACTTGTTATGAACTTGGAAAAAACAAAGACAATGGTATTTGGTGAGAAGAACATGAAACAAAAGATACACGTGGAAGGATCTGATATAGAAAATGAGAACAATTCACATATTTGGGAAGTAAAATAACATATGATTTGGACTGTAAAAAAGAAGTAAAGGTCAGGATTGTAAAGGGAAGAACAAATCTGAAAGCCGTGGATAACATCTAAAAAAGTAAAGTGATCAGCCTGCAAACAAAACTAAGAGTACTGGAAACGTGCATCTTCAGCGGTGTACCGTATAGATCTGAAACGTGGGTGATAAATAAGGAATCAAGAAAAAGAATTTTGGAATTTGAAAGAATTTGTTACAGGAATATTCTAAGAATAGGATCGGTGTAGAAAATAAATGAAGAGCTCTATCGGAAGATACAACCAAAGGAGAATTTAACGCAGGAAATTATACAACGGAAGCTGCAATTATTTGAGCATACCTACAGAATGAGCGAGGATCGGAAGATAAAGAGATTTATGTTTGGTATTATGGATGGTGTAAACAGAAGAGGGCAGACCATACAGAGAATGGATAGACGACATAAAGGACCGGTGTGGAATGGGATTACAGAAACTACGACACTGTGCACTGGACAAAGAAAGGTGGAAGAAGATAGTAAAGGAGACATCGGACATCATCATCAAGAACCATGGGCACACTGCCCATGGTTTGTGATGATGATGATGATAATGATCTATAATTAACATAAAATAAGTCAAATGGTTGAGACTTTAATTTATTTATTATGAATAGCTTTAGCAGTTCACTTTTTATACCTTTAAATCTTAATAGAAATGCGTAGAATATCTCTTTATTAATTTATCTAAACATTTAATAACGATATAAAATAATATGATAAAAAATAAGACAAATCAGCTGGAGAACATACACACTGTTAACAGACCAATAGACTAACATAAAGACTAATAATAATATTAATTAATTTTTTGCCACTTCAGCAGATTGGATAACGAACCAACTCTTCAACCCACAAAATTCGAATCCCGCTGTGGGCATGAATATTTGTGATTGTCATTAGGTGGGACATGAATCTTATCACTTGATGTAAGACTTCATTTTCCTGTTTGTTGGAAACTGAAGCTGCCTGAAAACGTTTCATGATCATTCTCTATGGTTTCTGGAATATGTAAATAATAAATAGAAATAGAAAACGTCATAAAATGATTAAAAAAAGAAATCCTCTCCTCACCCACAGCGGAATTCGAATGTATATTTGTTTTTCTTAGCAATTATTTTAATTGCACGATATCTGACATGCCAAGAACTCTTTGTGGTCTTGCAAATACCTTTTCCTGTTTCCTGTATATTTAGTTGTAGTTTTCCACTATTAAACAGTTGTTTCCAGATTCGGCGAAAACATACCTACAACCGCCAATTCTTTTTTTTTTTGGAAGGGGGGGGGGAGATGGACTGAGTCCTTGACTCTTATCCTTTCATCTGATTGAACAAAAAGTGTGGTTGGTATGTTATTGAGCTAAAGGCTCTAGTCATGGCCGGGTAACGCCAATGGCCGAGCCTCAGTTAAAACTTCATTGGCTAGAGCATTGCCATCCATTACCCTAGGTTCACTTCCTAACCAAATGCTGTCAATTCTTTATGTACTGTAAATTGAGTTAAATGATAAGTATAGTGTACTGTTAGTATCCCATAATTATGTCGCTTCACTATAGCCAAAATTAAAATTAAGCTATTAGTCAATTTACTTGCAAAATTTTACACACACTCATCTTCTAGATGAAATAAGAAATTACACAAAAATATATTACTAAAGAAAGAGCCAAAAGGATTTAGTTCTTGAATGCGGACTTTCAAGAAATGCTTCTTGAAAGGCTTCATTCAAGGCTTCTTGAATGAAGACTGTGGACAGGATCACCGAAAATGTAGTAATTGAAGTTGCAACAAATTTTGGAAGATCAGATAATATATATATATATATATATATATATATATATACTAGTTACAGTGCTCATTTGTCATTGTTTCCATAAAAAATTTCGTATTTCTTTCTTATTGGTATATCAGAGTTAAAAACGAGTATCTGATTTTTATTTGTTCGTATTCTGCCAAAACACAAAACTAAAAAAAAAAAAAACTCTCGTAACAATTAATTATTAATCCTTATAAGGACTGGCTTAAAGGGGCCAAGCAAGAATGCTTTTCATCTTCTCCGTTATCTGTAGAGGACAGTGTAGGGATAAGGTGGTATTGAGCTATTATTAAATTAAAGCTCTGATCATAGTTCGAATTATTTAAGTTGATTTATAGCCGTTCTGTCAAGAGTTTTATCAAAATAAAGCCAAAGACACACAACGAAAAACTGAATATACGAAGTCGGTTATGATTAATGGATAAGAATGTGACGGGAGAAGAAACTTACTTCCTACTCTCATTCCGACACATAAACACCTGTAGATTTATGCTAACAATTAAATCAGCTTTGTGCTAACATTTCCTCTGATAATAGCCACCATAAACTACTTTGCTTTATTGCTGTTTGCTGTGTAATGTTAATTATGAACTAGTTTCTGTGCATTAAAGACTTTCCGCAGTTGCTGCATTCATAATACTTATGAGTAATTTACTGTGTCACATATTTCAAGATATCGCTGGTTCAAATTTACTGCAGCCGTCAGCTGTATCTCGCTCTTAAATAACGAAATAGGCTTAACAACCAATTAATTATTTTTCTCTTGCGTTATAACAATAAAAACATTTCTGCCGAAAGCAAAAAAAAAAATTATCTCTTAACAGAAACGCGGCAACTTTTCCCTTACCTTATAATAAACATGCAAGAATAATTTATTAAATGCCACTCAAATAATTTAGGGTTGCGCAAATATATTAAAAAAGGCACATGAGGCAGTCTGTTTTATTTCTGAAATTACTGTCGTATTTCAAAGTGAAGTGCTGAACTTGAAGTTCAGGAATATGTTTTTAAGAATTCTTAATAATTAATGAAAAAAAAACTTTAACAAATATCCTAAAGAATGCTTAAGTCGGTTATTATTCAGCACGCTGGGCATTATATAATGATACGAACGCATAGTCGAACTATTATTCTTAAAGAAGTACTACTGTCCACATTTCATCCATTCGGGAACACTGCAGGTGCAGTTTGATAGAGCACGTATTCATTAATATTAATAAGCTGCGTATTTCCCTTTATTATGGGGGAAAATTGAGTAAATCTGTTGTTATAGTGAAAATCTAATCTAAAATCTAGAACATGATGTGTACACAGGTGTCTTATTTGTTTAAAGGTTCTAGAACAGGGAAGTCAACACAAATAGACAGCTGTGTTCGTATAATTGAATAGTTCTACTTCCATTGGATTTCTTCGGATGTCAAGTGCGTATTATTGAATGCTACCATAAACTTGCAGAAATTGCATGCTACCGTATAACTTGTAGAAGTGCTAGCACATTTCTACAAGTTATAGTTATTAAACCATTATAACTAGATATAGTTATTGAATACTTTGTGTATGTATGCTTTTCTGCTTGCATTCTATGTACGCAAAATTACACACTATAATATACAATTAATTTCTGAATTTATCGTTTATAAATCCTCTATGGCAGATAACTCATAATTAGTTACTCAACGCCGAACTGTTTATCCACAGACTGAATTATCCTTACATCATTTAAATATACTGAATAGTTCCCTCCCGCAGAATCAATATTAATAAACAGAGATATGAATATTCATGCCTGATAGCTAATAATCCATACGCAACTCCTCTGATAGGCATAGACAATTGATATAGGAAACCACCTTATGTGCCTTTTGGTTAATATTATAACGATGTATTTATCAGCTTTGCTACAGTCCGCTAGGATCACTATATTACATTTGTTCTAATTAAATCTTCGGCTATTTTCCACATCAGAGATAAAGTATCAGTAAGCAAATCCATATGAATGAGGTCACATATGACAGCACTCTTGCTGTAGTTATGGAACTGTGTGGCAGTTACCTGTTCAACTAACACACTGTATGGGTGTTTCTTGTTCAAATAAATATTTGAATGAATTTCATGGCATAAACGTATTTTTAGATTTGATATTTTATTATTTATATTATTAATCACATAAATATTACGTTTAGATTATAATATATAAACTTAATATTACTTTTAAGCCTACAGCAGCGCAGTATTTATAGTTAACATCCTTTCGCAAAATTTTAAATGAATATAAGATGTTGAATTAATAACCTTAGACAGACAATATTATCCCCACTTGGGAGTATTCAGTTTTATTTACTATCATTGCATTCTTCTTAGCTCAGTCAATAACGATGATGACTTTCGATTAGAAACTCCTGGATTTCGAATCCCATCTACAACTCCAAAATTCTTAAGAATTTTGCAGTTGTAGATGGGATTCTACAAACCTTCATACAATCACAATCGTTGGATTCATGTTCAAATATAGCGATTGATGCAATATAGTGCGATGTCAATTTATGTAACTAACGAGCCTTAAATCAGTAATAATAAAAAATAAACGCTATAATACGTCGTTTATTAAGATCAAAACATAATAAAATAACCCTTACAAAACTGACTGTTAACTCAAGAAATGTTTAAAAAAATCACAGTGATTTTTTGCAACAATTTGTTTTTGTGATAATAATGACAATGCCAGTTTTGAGACTGCGTATGTGCAATGAAGTTGTAATCTTTTTATTATAAAAGGACTGATTCTTTTTAATAAAATGGTGAAAATATTTCTTAAGAGATCTTGTGTTAATTATAAAATATTAGTTTTTATTTATTTGTTTAAAATAAGCCGAGAAATTATTACGTTGACAGTTCTTGTTGGATTTGTCGAATGTATAAACACCTGAATTTTAATGTATTTTTTTATGAGAAATAGGTCTTAATTTTATCACATTTAATCACGACCATATGTTATAAGTGGTGCCCCATTTTCATACCCATAGGATATCCTTTATTCATTCATTATACCAGAAAATAAACAAATATATTCGTACAAATACAAATATATACTTTTGTTTCTTGTATAGAATTATTTATTTAGAACATATTGTATTAATTATTTGGTGTATCAGCTTAGTAAAATATATAATGTGCTTTATTTTTTAACTTTAGAAAATAATCATTTTTACAATTAATATAATTATAGTAATTAAAAATTAGATTATATTGGAATAAATTTTAAATTCAGAAAGTAGAATTATTTTTGAGGCATTGGAAAAATACAGTCGATTTCAATTTCACCTATGAAATTCTTAATTTAAAAAATTACTCGGAATATTGTTTAGTTTACAAATAGCTTTGAGAAATTGTTTAGAATTCGTGTGCTATATTTCATAACTATAAATATCAATAAAATAATACGTGATTTTTATATTATAGATATTTCTAAATATAAGAAATATTTCTTATATTATAAGAAATATAAGACTTATATTTCTTATAATATAAAAAATATAAGTCTTATATTTCTTATATAAGCAAACTTATATTATAGATATTTTTAAAATATAAGAGCAAAATATTAACGATCTCTGTACCGAAGTCTAAATGCATCTGCCGCACTTTTTTATTTTTTGTAATAGACAATTAAGGAAAAAATTCACCCCCTACCAGAGAAATATTATTCAGCATTTAGTTATCGCAAATAATTTCTGTCAGTTCATTAAAATGCACTATTTTTGTTTGGTCTTTTTTGTGCCGAGAGATAAAACTTATAGTTCTTTCATGCTGACTTTTAAATTATCTGAATTGGTAGAATTAAAAATCAAACTACTGTCCATATTAATGAGCCATCTCAATATACTGGATACTTCAAAAAGCTTTTACAGCTTTTTATAAGATTTCTTTCTCTTAAATGCATTAGAAACATAAAAATTATCTGCATGTATTATGAACCTTTCAGTTACAATACAATGAAGGAAGCCTGCAGAGAAACGTGATCTGACCATTCGTTGCCAGGCAACCAAGTAGCTTGTTGGAGAATTTTTTTTTTTCTTTTTTGGTAAGCTCGACTAAGGATCCGCTTGCCTATGCAAATTACCAAAACACTGAAGTTCATTAAATGTCACTTTATGCTAGAATTTATTTTGTAGCGACCAAGGAAAAAAATACGCAAATTGGAGAAATCCGACCACACTGAATATAAATGAGTGCATCACAACCAGGGTAAGTGAACCTCCCCCCACTCCACCCCTTTATCCTGCTGTTCTTCCTTCGCCGCTGAAATTGACCAGACGACTGTAACAGTAACCTGAGCAAATATAGAAAAGACACATTCCCCATTCATGCCGGAAATTTGATTGGAGGGTGCAAAGTTTAAAGAATGGACAACGACAAAACTCAGTGGATGACGAAAGCGAAGACGTTGGTTCCAAGCTGTGATTGTCCAAACGCAATTCTTGTGCCTATGATAGCAAGAACTGTGTATGGACATCAGTGCTAGGGGCAGGGACACAACGATCTGTGAAGAATATGCAAAGTGGTAAAGAATGAATAACAGTCACCTTCGGAATAAAATCGGATGGACATGGTAAAAATCAAGCAACAAAATCTGAGAAAATGTAACATTAAAGGAGAGAACGGAAAGAAAGAAAGAAAGAGAGAGAGAGAGAGAGAGAGAGAGAGAGAGAGAGAGATTTTATTTCCACGATCAATATAAAATTTAATTATTTGGAAATATATTTACGACGTATGAGGTATAACTAAAACAAAATCCCTTGTTTCTCCAATATACTTAAAGGTTTTAGTTTGCATTTAGCAAGCCGAGAAAAGCAACATGTCGTCGTTATAGAGCGCGCGCACACACACACACACACACACACACACACACACACACACACACGCACGCACGCACGCACGCACGCACACACACACACACACACACACACACACAGCTTCTTTCTAAAGTGGGATAATGTTTTTTTTCTGATGATAATGAACATGATGTGGAACTCAAGCATGATTTGTTGAATAGGGGAATGTAAAATAGTCCCTTCTATAGCACCACAATGCGTTTTTGTTCCAATTCTGTCATTTAAAAATGTTCACTACTTTTATAAAGGGTCTTTGAAGCATAAAAGAGAAAACTATATACACGGTTTCTTCTTTTGTGCTTGTGAGTAAATATCTGTAGTCTTTCTGATTATGAGATTGGATGGGTGTTGAGCGAGGGTATATATATATATATATATATATATATATATATAGGAAATGACGACGGTATATCAAATGTTAACATGCCTCCGTTTCTAGTATTCAGAAGCCCTCCAGAAAGGGGGGGGGGGGGTAAGAAGTAACACGACAATCTAATTCGGAATCTACAGCGTATACTGAGGATCATTACGATGGCGTGATTTCCATCTGTGCCTGGTATCGTGCCTTATCCTATAAAACATAGTAATAACAGAAAGAGATGAGTGAAGGTTTCATACAATATAGGAGTTGCAGTAGCATGAATAAATGTAGGAGATGGAAAAGGTGCCAAATCGTTTATTTTTTTTCTTCTCCAAGAGGTGGTAAAGAGTCGTCTGATGATATGACTTGAAACGGCTGATCAAGTTATATCTCAAAGACTTTTCACACTTTGCAGTACGAGTAGTTTGGAAAGACTTTGAGGTCTTTCCATCAGAAAGTCTGATTGTATTATGTGTTGTTTGGAATATTTGATCTATGGATTTGTTGTCTTTCTGTTTATTCTAAGAACTTTGCGATTCTGTGTTCCATCTAATTTTAGATATTTCCTGATTTAAAAGCATCTCAATAGAGCTTCATCTGTTACGAGTGGTTGATCCTCTGGTAGAATTTATAAAAATCTGCTTCAAATGTAGCGGAGTAGATGAGGTTTTTTTAATAACAAAATATTGTGAAAGAAGATTTTGGAGGGAATTATTTCTCCGAATTCGTCACAAATTTTCACAGATTCGTTACTGCTTTGATCTTAGTGCAGAAGGCCACAAGAGAGAACTGCTGGTATTTTTTAACTGAACTTCAGATGTATTTATGAAGATAACCTTTTCGGCTATCGTATCTACTTCCATCTACTAGTAGCTTGCTGTTGTCCACTAGGGCTTGCAATCTGTTAAATCAGTCCCCTCTCTCTCTCTCTCTGCATCACTTTGAAACCGATCCAATTTGGTTTCAATATGCAGCTGAAGTTCCCATTTGTCATGAAGAATTCTTGTTAAATCAGATATTTGGTCTTGCATAAATTCAAATATTTTCTGTTATAATGACGTCATATATATGATAACTGCGAAAAAATATCGCATTGAGTATACGTGATATGACTCAACAGCTTCGCTATAGACTTGAACTTTCAGAAGACTCCATTATGAGTCTATGAGCTGTAATTATTCCTGATATTATATAATGCATCATAGTTTTGTCTGTTGTGAGGAGTGCAGTGTTTATATAGCTTCTTCCTCCATGTTCGTCATTTTTCCATTAACTTTCCTTACAGATGATGTTTATTCAGGAAAGATTAACATGTGCGTTATTTGTTTATTTTTAAATTTGAATGCTTATTAGACACTGTGGTTGGTCTTTATTGGAGTTTTTGGGAGTGAATTGGACCTTAGAAGAAGAGGAGTAGGAAAACGTGGGAACGTATTCGATGCTCCCGATGCTCCCTATTCATAAAGAATGAATATGTAACCCAAATACATCCACGCTCATGGTGGGATTCGAACCCACCATGTGTACCTACCCACTGTTCAACTTGTTGGTTGAACAGTAGATAATTACACTTTCCACGCGAATCAGAGATGTGAGCGTTGATTTAGAAATATTAATTGAAGAATGTCAGTCAGATGCTTTATATGATATAATGTCATGCACAAAACCCAGAGTTCATTATTGCTTTTAAATACAGAAAGAAAGGGGATGGAAAGAGAGAGAGAGAGAGAGAGAGAGAGAGAGAGAGAGAGAGAGAGAGAGAGAGAATAACTATATATGTTTTCCACAGTTATCTTTTATATTATTTTTTCCGCTTTTTTATTTTCTTTAATTATTATAAAACCCATTTTGCTTTACCAACTTTTTTGTTTTGTTTTCACTATTAATTTTGGAGTTCAGATTCCTGAACTATAATTCGAATTCTCAAAAATTTTCTAACTATATCTGAGAATTGTTATTACTTCTCATTATTTTATGAAGAGAATCTCATACGAAAGGAAATGGCTGTTTTGTTTTCAAGAAAAAAAAAACCTGTTATCGATTGTGGAGAAGTTTCCAGACTAATTTATGCTTCAGAGATTGTCTAGTGTGTGTGTGTGTGTGTGTGTGTGTGTGTGTGTGTGTGTGTGTGTGTGTGTGTGTGTGTCTGTGTGTGTGTGTGTGTGTGCGTGCGTGTGTGTGTGTGTGTGTGTGTGTGTGTGTGTGTGTGTGTGTGTGTGTGTGTGTGTGTGTGTGTGTGTGTGTGTCTGTGTGTGTGTGTGTGTGTGCGTGCGTGCGTGTGTGTGTGTGTGTGTGTGTGTGTGTGTGTGTGTGTGTGTGTGTGTGTGTGTGTGTGTGTGTGTGTGTGTGTGTGTGTGTGTGTGTGTGTGTGTGTGTGTGTGTGTGTGTGTGTGTGTGTGTGTGTGTGTGTGTGTGTGTGTGTGTGTGTGTGTGTGTGTGTGTGTGTGTGTTTATATTCTCTTTTCTTGTTCTTCCATGTTGAAATAATAATGTTTTACAGAAAAACAAACTGCTGACTGTGTTTTGCAAGTTCGTCTCCAGACTCGCTTCTTACTGTGGATGATGGGTTCTCTAGAGCAGGCCGAACGCTTTTTTTCCTTCTGAAGGTTTTAACACAATAGTTTGTTTTGGTACGTCTGATCTTCTTGTGACGTGTTTCTTCACACTATATATCAACAACCATGCAGAAACATATGTTTGGAATTTGTTTCTACATGACTTGAAAAATATGTGGATATTTCTAAGCATGTGTGCAAGTGAATTTCTGTATGCCTGCCAGTTCGTCCGTCTACTAGATACATGTCTATAACTACTCGAGAACAAATCATCAAATATTGATGAAATAATGCATATAAAAATGTCCAAAAATTGCAATTTTTTGTTACAATCGGATAATAATCACTAAAACTTCAGTATCAAGCTTACCCTTTCAAAGTCAGGTTGTACGTAAACTTATTCTTCTAATATGATTTTTGTTTCGAAATGGAAGAAGCATTATAATGAAACGGATGATAAAAAGGCAATTATATGATTTGTATTATTGTTGATCTATGGCGGACTCGTTACTGCCTATTTATGAAAGATTGAATATGGGAAAATCCTGATTGCTTTTATTAGTCAAAGACAGAAATCAGCGCAATTTTTCTGTCCATAACGAGTGGAAAATATACACCACACGATTCCACTTTCCCTGCAGAGACAACATTATTGTTGGCATTATATCTGTAATGTCTATTATTCAGTGTTTCAAAGAAGTGCTCACTTTTGTTTTCTCGTAAATGATGTTAATTTATTAGATCGGTGTTATTTGATTTGTCCTTTTGTTATATATTATTTGTGTGCAAAATCAAATGACAAGGCTTTCCTATTATATGTAATGCCTAATAGTAAATCTAAACGTTTCTGACTTGTTTCTGATCCTGGATGTAATCTGATATTTTCTAGGATTGGAGATGTTAACAATCGAAAGACGTTCCTTGTATGAATCCTGGAATGAATCTATGCAGGTAGCATGATGATTAACACTTCGCAAGTCATAGTAGGAGGTGAAAATGCTAAGATCTCTATCAATCTGGGGAATAAAACAATCTGGAAGTTAATGCAAAAACTGTCAATCATGAAAATTAAAAACTTTTAACCGTATATTTTCTAAAGATATACTCGCAAATTGTTCTTAAAAAAGATCAATATTAGAGCATCAATGTTATCTCAGTAACAAAACCATCGAACGAAAAAAAAATCATTCTTTTATAAATTTGGTTGGAAATCTCGATTCAGTTTGCAACTTTCACGAAAATATTATTTTGAATTTTTTCGCGAAGGACTAAGTTAACTAGTTTTATGATGAGAATGATTTTTGGAAGAAAGTGGATTTATTTTCTTTCAGTAGACTGAAAAACGTAACATGCTATTATCTGAGACAGTAGATTCCAAACTTTTCTTGATTACTTTCATTCAGTCATATAAAAAATCCTAACTTGTAGTTGCTTTTATTCCGATAAATTTAAACAATGAAAGTATGAAAGAAAAAAACATACGCAAACGCTTTGACTACCAAATAGATTGAGAGGGGGGGGGAAATGATAACATGAAAAAAATGATGAAGAAAAAAATTAAGGACAAGAGAGGGAGGAG
Organism: Typopeltis vanoorti; assembly: GCF_054136105.1. Lineage (NCBI taxonomy): Eukaryota > Metazoa > Arthropoda > Arachnida > Uropygi > Thelyphonidae > Typopeltis > Typopeltis vanoorti. The sequence goes on from NC_143556.1 coordinate 58,481,888, forward strand.
AGAGAGAGAGAGAGAGAGAGAGAGAGAGAAAGAGAGAGAGAGAGAGAGAGAAAGAGAGAGATGAAAGCAAAGTGAGCGAAAAAGAGTGAAAAAAAAGATTAAAAGATCAATAGATAGTGAAAAATAGACAGAATAGGTTTAACATCCTTTGACTATAGGGATGTGAGAAAGATGCGGTGAGGATAAAGACACGCAATTGCCTAACATGACATGACATGGCATGACATAGGCCTCCTACTTCTCTCTCTCTCTCTCTCTCTCTCTCTCTCTCTCTCTCTCTCTGTTAGTCTGAAAATGTATTCACAAAGTGTGCAAGGACACATGGTAAAATGTTGGGAAGAGACAGAAAGGAAGGAAACGCAGCCTTGCTTGGATCACGAACATTCAGGCCACATACCACTCTGACAATAGGAACAGATAAGCAGGGCAGTCAGCCGAAAAGGAAAGAAGAAAGACAAAGAAAAAAAATCAGCATCCGCTTCATTGCCGAATTCTCCACTGCAGTTCAGCTTATGATTTATGGAAGGACTATTTATCATGCAGGGTTTGATAGCATGATGTCCGAAGCAAGCGAGCAAAGAGCAAAGATAACAACTGGAACTCGCAATTCGAAGAAAAGCAGAAAGAAAAAAAAGAGAAAAACTCAATCTTTAAGTAATGCATTTGGATTAGCTTTTTTTTTTGGTACTTAATGAAATTGTTTATCTTCATACTTCGAGAGATTCCTCGATTAAAACTGCACTTAGAGTAACATCTGTTTTAATCCATTTAGTCAAACCTATTGAACTTCAGGAAGCTGAGAGACATATGGAGCAACTGGTTTTTTTTTAAAAAAAAGGAAGTCCGAACCGTTTTGAACATTTAAGTAGCATGGTAAAAAGAATACTAATTCTGACTGAATATGCCGTTATCATCCAAATATAGCAGGTTATGAGATGTAAGGCTCAAATCTTACGTCAAAGAAAGATCACTTCTTTTAAAACGTCAGCCAACAGTGGTTATCTCTACGCTGATGCTTTGGAGATAGGATTAGTTTGTTTTTCGAACTCTTCGCTGAGTTTTTATGGTTGCACAACGCATTGAATCCTTTATTTTCACTTTAAAAACTAAGCACGTTGTTGTCAACAAATGACTTGCATACAATAGCGCTTTGGATACAAAACGCCATCTCAAAGGGAAAGAACGAAATTTTGTACGTTATAACCGAATTGCGTATATCTCTAAAATACAGTCTTTATTCACTTAGTCAATTATATTTCTTTAATATGCATAACCTCTCAGGCAACCAAGGGCATGCACACATATCAGCCAAAAATGATATGAAAAATTCCGCTATTATTTGAAACATTATTATTTCGCGAATTAAGAAAGTATACGAAACAATACTTGAATCAAATTTCATTTCACTCATAACACACGGTGAAGAAATTAAATTATTTAAAAAAAACTTGCCCAAAACTCTAAAACATGTATATATATATATATATATATATATATATATATATATATATATATATATATATATATATATATATATATATATATATATATATATATATATATATATATATATATGGGAATAAATTTTTAACTTGGGTATATTGTATATTAGGATAACCAAGCAATTTTATATATATATATATATATATATATATATATATATATATATATATACTGTAATTAGATAATTAGTAAACATAAAAATAGGCAAATCGAATGCGAAGAAACAGTAACATTAACATTAACATTTCTGGCTAAATGGGTGAAGCAAAATTACTTTTCATATTCCCCTTTGTCTTGTAATGAAAGAACTTTGAATGGAGTGTTAGTGAGCTATATGCTCGCTCTTTGAGGGCAGTGAAGTTAGTTGTGTTCAGCTGAACTTAAGATAGACTTTGGTCTTTTATATTTGTTGATTTCTGCTTCATTATATTCCGCGAGGCTTCCTTGATTAACGAGTTTGGATGGTTACTTGTCTTGGTAAAGAACTTCTCAGCTAGATTTATGAGAAAGGAAGAGATATACGGGATATTAAGTTCTCTATGTATCTGTGTGTTTCTTATGAACCAAGGGGCATCCAGAATCATCATCCTCAGGCACTTATTTTGTAATCTCTGAAGTTGTAGAATGTTTGAATTAGCGGTGTGACTCCGTGTTGGGGATGCGTAAGTGATAACCGGTCGAATTACCATCTTGTAAATTGTTAATTTTGTTTGCGTGTCCAGTTTACTTTGTCTGTTGATCATAGGGTAGAGCTGTGCTAAGACGTTGGATATCTTTGATGTAATGTAACTAATATGTTTGCTGAATAGGAGTTTACTATCAAGAATCACTCCAAGATATTTAACTTCAGTCTGCTATGGATGTGAAGAAACCTTATAATCCTTATAAGGACTGGCTTAAAGGGACGAAGCAAGAATGGTTTTCATCTTCCCCGTTATCTGTAGAGGACAGTGTAGGGAAAAGGTGTTATTGGCTATTAAAGCTCTGATCATGGCAGGAGGGTAACAGCAATAGCCAAGCCTCAGTTAGAACTTCATTGGCTACAGCATTGCCATCCATTACTCTCCAAGGGTATTAATTAATCGTACACCCCCCATGTGAAGAAATAAAATTGATTGTTATTTTAATATTTAACATATATTATAAATAAAATAGTGTATCGATCTCTCTACTTTATTATAAATTATAACACACTTATAACATAGTTTATTCTCATATAACTATATGCTTTTACTTCGAATTTATAATAATTTTTAAGGTTACTCGTGCAATTCATAAATTTATTTAATTTTAAACTGCAGTGTATATGACGTAAAGGACAGCAATGCACATTACATAGAATGAAATTTAAATATACTCAGTTCTTTGCTCAGTTCCTTACCCTCATCTAAACTCGAAATATATTTATTGAAAATGTACAGTAATAAACACCTTATTGCAAAAGATTAATATTTATATGAATTGATATTAATACAAATTAATAATTATTAAAAAAATTCATAAAACCAATTATTTAGGTCATTGCTTAATAATCAAGCTGTTAATTTTCGGAATATTTTTTTTTTTTTGATCGAGATCAGAATTTCACTGCTCAAAGAAATTCTATACTTCAATTCTTTTAAATGCATCCGAATGTTTAAGAAAACTAATGAGAAGTCTTTTAAAAATTTCCGGATACTTACGCAATCTGTCATGCATTTAATCCAGTATACCCCATTTATATACACTATGCTGCATTAATCTGCAGAATTGACAACACAACAGTTCACTAAATTATTCCGCAACCCTCTATATGTTTGGTTGCGTAATTCCGGACTGTGTTTGCTATTAATATTTGCAACCTCATTTCCTCAAACCATGTCGCCGTAGTTCGTGCATTATAATATATTGCATTATCATACTAATAATTCACAAATGATAGTTTTCATAGAACCGCTACAGTGTAAGTGACGACGTTGTCTACAATGTAGCAGTTCAATGAATATTAACTCAGTCTGTATCGATGGTACTCTTTGAAAAGATCTAGGTTCGAATAATATCATCTAGCATGTGAAGAATATTTCTAAAGTTTTTTTAGAAAAAAAAAAAAAAAAAAACGAGAAAAAACAGAATACTCATTAATGTGCATAATACGAAAAAATGCGTGTGTGTGTGTGTGTGTGTGTGTGTGTGTGTGTGTGTGTGTGTGTGTGTGTGTGTGTGTGTGTGTGTGTGTGTGTGTGTGTGTGTGTGTGTGTGTGTGTGTGTGTGTGTGTGTGTGTGTCTGTGTGTGTACAAGATACGTACAGTACATGATAAATTTGCTAGAATATATATTCGATTATTAATGTGTTAACCGTCCAACAAATAAGATAACACAATCGCTCCTATTGCTTTATTACTTTATTGATATGTGGTAAAATGAGAGCTATGTTCAAACGCATCATCCTTTTATGTAATACCTTCTCGAATAACATGCATATGCTTCTGTGCAGGGTAAGTCAGGTCAGGTCATTACAGCAACCACAAATATCCATTTAGTTATGTAATGTGATCTTTTGCTATGCGTATCTGTTACATGCTAGTTTTCCCGTCATGTATTGATCACATTTATTATGGATTTTGCTTCACAATTGGGTAAAGAACGAATTCTAGCAGTTTCTCTTTTACGATTAAAACGCGAAAAAAAGTTTCTGAATGTCTTCACTAAAGACTAAATTTCTCCCAAGCAAACTGGATGATTTTTTTTCTTTTTTGAGAAAGTACATCGAACTATTACCTTGTTTACTGAAATGATGAGCTATGACTGCAAAGTGCATTTAGATAGCGATTGGCCAGCGATGATTCTCACTAGATGGCACTATTCACTTATCCTAGATAGAGAAATCTACTTCCGTCTATCTTTCTATTAGGTTTAAATGCGTCATTATTTTTTTCATCTTCTGCCTCCAGATCAGTCAAAAAGAATTGCGATAAGGAGTTTGGGAGTTTGAAAGAGATTTTATTATCCGATTCTAAATCAATAATTCTTTCATGCTGTTTAAAGGGGCATGTTTGCGGCTTACAAAAATGTAAGGCTCAATAATAAAGAATCATTTGAAAAACAAGATAAGTACCGTTTTAGCAGAATTAATGGTAGGTCTCTAGTTTATCGTATGTCCCACAATGCTAAATCCGCCGAATGATGTAGTGAGTACTCTATACAATAATTACGTTGTATTGTAATAACACCGCCTTGTTTTCACTTGTGTGTAATTTATAAATTCAACGTAGACTCAAATAGAGTCACGAAGGTACACGAATCCTTAGTACATCAAATGAAAACTCGTAATTTCTATATAAGCAAAACAATCAGAGGTTTGTAATAAGAAATTAAAATAGTGAAGATATTCTTGTCTATAGAGCATATTGGAACATCCACTGCTTTTGCAAGGAATTACTTCGGAGTTTAAGGATGACACGCCATTGGCTCCTTGTGGACCGCCATCCAGTGATCCAAATACTGTGAAACCTTGCGAAGTACATCGTGTGTAATAGGGAAGCAATATCTAAGGGGAAAAAAGGTAGTTCCAAAATTCAACACCAGGGGCGCTGTATGATGTACCGAATGCAGATGTAGTTTTTCTGTGTGTGTGTGTGTGTGTGTGGAATTTGTTGCATTCATAATAACATATTGCACTCAAACATCGATCGTATTACACAAATAGAGACAAACCTTCTTTTATTTTGAATAAGATTATTTAATTCTCAAAATTAAAATTATTAAGCACCAACGAAATTAAACACTTTGCTAAACATCAGACGTGGAATCTAGCTGTACTCTATCAAATGTCGTGTGATATGGTTGTTTTTGTATAAAACTGACTTTTCACAACTAAATACGATTTGCGAATACAAGATAATATTGTGTTATTTATTAGTGAAGCTGTATAGAAGACAAATATTTCTATCTACCTATCCCTTCTGCCATACGAGGGGCAACTATATGCTACTATACTAGGGAGATGATTAAGCAAGGTGGTTTCCCCTTGCCTTCCATGCCCTACTATATCCTATGAGTTCACGGGGCATGTTTGCGGAATGAAAACCCTGCTGACCCTTCCCGGCTAACTTGGCTATGACTGAGAAGATCCTTAAGCTGCTCACGTCGTCGACGGGAATCGAGCCCAGGACATTCCTTCCCCAGGAATATGATTGCGAAGCGCATAGCCACTAGACTAACCGCGCGGACGACAAATATATTTGTGTAAGTTAATTTATAATATTACTTTTCGCGCAATAACTGTTTGCGAAAATTTTCTTTGGTGAAAGAAAATTCCACAAAAAGGGAAGTCAAAAACACATTCATTTTTTCCGCCCGCAATTTTTACAAGTTTATTTATTTTTTTGAAACTGTAATTATTTTTCATAGAAACTTAACTGCATACAATTGACGATTTCTTTATAAAATTATAAATTACATTATGAATTTTAATGAACATTAAAATGCAATAGTTTACTATTGTCAGAATGTTTTTCCTATTTGTTTTCTTTTTGTAACTTTCTAATTTGTGTATATATTTATTTTTTGTTGACTCTTGACCTAATAAAGATTTTCATCCTTTTCTGCCCTGAAGACAGCTGACGTTTTTGTACTCATAATAGTTTTTTAACTGACGTTGTCAGAATGTTTCAGTGCACATACAGACAATAAGCACATTGAAAAGCGGCGTGCAGCTGCTGAGTCAGCAGTTGTAGAAATATCCTTCCGCATCAATTAATTTCTAACAGTCGATCAGGTTGGCTGAGTATTATTTCCTGTTTTGATGTATTTTTTGTTTCTTTATACCCTTTCATCTTACTGTCTAGATGGAAAATTCCAGTGGAATAAGTGTGGCTTTCCACCTCACACACACACACACACACACACACGTGCACGCACGCACTCTTCACTTCTTTTAATCAATGGAAGTATCAGATAACAGTGGAAAACCGACAATAGACAAACTTTATGGAACAGTGCATTAAAAGTATGAAGTATTACGACGCATCACTTACTGAACCTGACTGTTCTTAAGGTTTACCTGCAGTGACCTGTTATCTTTATTTAGGCAGTAAGAAAGATCAGCATTTCTAGATTACAATAGGTTTTCTGAACTAAATCCAAAATATAAAACTCGCGTAAGAAGGTGTTATATTTTGAAGATAAACGAAGTTAACTTTTCTTGTACAAGAGCATTATAAATCAGAAGTGGTAAATCATTAGCGTTCTCTGCTGGTAAATGACGAGTAAGCCGTGAAAGACTTCTTTCCACTCTTCCATGGAACACAAATATAAAAAAAAGAACCAAAACTTTCCTCTTCATAAAGCAGATCAGAAGATTTGTAAACATTTTTGATAAATGAACCAGGTATCCTATTTTGCTGAGCCAAAAAGATGTGTGTACTTAGGATAAAAAACAAACTGTGTATTTGATAATTTAATATAGTCAAAATCAGAAATAAAATGGAGGTGCTATAAGGAACATATTTTCTGTTAAATGATAATTGAAAATAGAGAACAACATATATAGAAAATAAATACAACTATATGATAATAGTTTTTCGTTCTTTTCTCTGTCTAGGGAAGTTAGGACACCCTTATATTACATTTGTAGCAAGTTGAGATCATTCATCTGAAGAGAGAGAGAGAGAGAGAGAGAGAGATTGAAACCCTGAATAAAGATCAAAGCAGTAGTTGTAGAATATAACAATCCAGAATGATGCCTTCCAGCTATGGGCTATATAATAATTCTTGAAAGTCTACTTACCGTGTTTCTGTGACTGTATCAGTAAGTAGTATCATCAGACATTGTATCATATACCTTACTTGATTTTGATGGCTTACAGACCATGTGAAGTTGCTCACTACATTAGGCTGCCTGATAACAGCGATGCTGAAGGCAGTACATTTGAGATTAGATCATATAGTTGCTCAGAAATTACCCCACCTAATAACCAATAAGCACTGCTGTTTCGAACTGCCAATTGTTTAATCGTTATTATAGATTTTTAGAACACAAATTTTAGTAACCTCTGATGATTTAAGTCGTCGAATGAGATGGGATTTTCTACAGTTTTTTGAGGTGCATTTCTACTGAATAGATTCAGTAAACATGGTTAGAAAAAAAGTGGTCATGAATACTATTTGGTACTTCACGAGTCTTCAAAAATGTCTCGTAAATAGATCAAAAGATGAGTTCTGTGTGACGGTATTGGCAGCGCTTTTCTTCCCCAAAACACAGATGCGCAAAAGAGCACGCGCAAAAATTTCGGATGTATAATATTCTTATTGCTTCCTTCCTCTTTTACCTTGCGGTGTCGAGGATTTTCTATTCATTTAACCGCAACCTCTGATAAGGTGGTTAGCCCTATGCCTCAGAGTGTGTCCTATGTCTGTAGATGCGTGTGTTCACTGGCTGGTTCGCTTAATCTCGGGGGGGGGGAGAAAAACCCTCTGCCTCCGTATGAGACCGGCTAACTCACCTTTATCGAAAGAGACCAGCTAAATGTTCCTCGCGTCACTGACGACGGGAATCGAATTCAGGTCTTTCCGACCAAAGGGTTTCGTGTATATAGACTCAGCTACAGAGGCTCTTCGGATGTATAAACATCTTCCAAATTCTTGCACCTATTTAAAATTAAAAAAAAAAAGTAACACAAATAGAGAATAAATTACACGAATGTATAGACGCAATATGTATTCAATGGCTTTCATTATGGTAATCGAGGAATTAATTCTCGTTAACGATGATGTTATAACAAAATCTGCAAGCAATAAAACTAAACCCTGTTGACAGAAACAAGCATGACGAATGTATTATGTATGATAGATGAGGTTCTTAACCAATTTGGCAGCATCACACATAAGATTATATCGCCATAGCATGGCCTCAGATTCAGTGTCTGGTTAGGATCTGGTGGTATGTCATCATCTTATTAGTATTTATTTATTTATTTCTGTAAATAGTAAACCTTCCAAAAAAAAGATTGAGTAGTTATACATTTCATTTTTGATCTCAGAAAGAAAAAAGGAACAAAAAATGTTATTAATGTTTTTATGGCTATTTTGACTATTTTAGGAGCACCCGCACCCCTTTAGGAGTACCTCTAAATATTAATTTAGAGGAGTTTAGTTTAGTTTCTGGAAATTTTTAATTTATTAATTAAAAATTTCCAGAAACGAAATGTATTTTTTTTCATATATATATATATATATATATATATATATATAATATTTTAGTTAATAATCAGACGATATTTCACATCTTTCTATTTTTTCACCTGTGTCATCTGTCATTGGGGTTATTAATGCAGTTTGCTTGAGAATACTTGATAAAATTTCATAGCAATTTTGACGTGATACTTATTTTTGTTAAATATTAATGTATAATATTAACCATCATTCGAGCGCTACTGTATATAGTTTACCTTTACCTTACGCTAGGGAATCATTCTTAAAAACATTGAAAAATGCGAAAGCATAAATCGAAATAAACGTACGACTAACTCTAGCTTTATATATCAAGATTAAATTCTCTGTAGACGTCATGAATGCATGTAAATTATATTTAACGAACAAACGAATAACAATTCAAATCATTAGATTTGAATTGTTATTAAATTAAATTTAACTAAATTTTTATTTTCTTCTTATTGAAGAAGTAAGTATAAACTATGATAATAATAATAATAATTGGAGGATAATATAATTAGAAACGTTTTTATGCGTTATTTTTAATTAGTCGATAATATATAGCGTGGAAAATCGAAATGAATTGAATATACGTTTACTTTGATGCTTCACTATAGCGACACTCTTGTTTATACACACATGTATATTAATAACAAGTCTTTGTACTAATTAATTAATAATCATTAACCATCTCGTTGGCGTAATATCAATACTGAATGCAACGATGGTTGGTCTTTTTGCGCAACGTGATAACTAGATCATGGTGTTTTATATATAAAAAGAGTAAAATGGTGTATTACTATTTGGTAGTTCAATTATGAATATTAATATTAGTAGCAGAATTAGTATTAAAAAAGAATCGATGGGGAAAACACACACACACACACACACACACACACACACACACACACACACACACACACACACACACACACACACACACACACACACACACACACACGAGAGAGAGAGAGAGAGAGAGAGAGAGAGAGAGAGATAAACTGACACTCGAAAAGCAGTAGCACTAAAACGTAACTAATTACTTAGTTTACTTATTCACAAATATTTAATTTACGGATAATTGGCAAACCCCTATTAACAACTATTACAACAATAACAAATAAAAAATGGATAATCAACTGTATCATGCTCACAACAGAGGAAGCATGCGCTAATTACCTGCACATTGTTGAACTTATTGTTACCATTAGATATCATGATAGCATGAATGTACATCCGACTTAGTATACAAACAAAACTATTTCATTATTATAGAGACATAAATAATACAACTCTTACAAACAAAAATATTGAATCTAAAGAAATAATTCACATATCAACAATTAAAGAATTGACCTCAGCACAAACTACACGGAACACACTATTCTAAATCTTTCAAAATACTTCGTTCAAAATCTATTTCGAGCATCTAACACTACATTACTTTCCGAAAAGTATTTTTCAATGATTAAGTATACTCTTAACTAAAGTAATATTTCATTAAGTTCAATCTACAATGAGTCTTTCATTCATTTAAAAATATGAACACTAGTACTACTGTACTCAGTAATTTTATCATTGAGAAAAAGCAAACAGCAGTAGACGAAATGCTAATCCCTATGAATCTTCACAGTTACTGGAATCACGAAATCGGAGATATACAATTCAATATTATTCTATAATCTCTAGCTTAACATTCATCCAAGAAATTTGGTATCTCTAGTGTCTGTAGGATTTTAATTTCTATTAGTAAACAATAAGACGTGTGCAGTACAGATTGTATGTCTTGATAATATCCAACTATTTCCGCTTTCTCAGTGTGTTAGGCTGAGGCGTGTCGATTGAATTCATAGAATCCTAATTAATACTTCAATTTTGCAGTTAATCTTGTCTGTATTGTGTGTGTGTGTGTGTGTGTGTGTGTGTGTGTGTGTGTGTGTGTGTGTGTGTGTGTGTGTGTGTGTGTGTGTGTGTGTGTGTGTGTGTGTGTGTGTGTGTCAGTTTTTCTTGGGGATGAAAAATCCAGTTTCCGGCAGTAGATTGTTGTCCGAGACGGAACTCGAACCCGGAGGACATCGTCGTTAACGATTGAGCAATTGAGTCTCTCATCATCCACCTGTACGACACTAACATCACGTATTAAGTGACATATTATAAGATATAATAACGTCGATTATCATTTTGATTAGTTGTATGATCATATAATAGTATTCATGAGAGCATAATAAGTATGCACACAGCAATACCACAAGAACTAACCACGCAGTATTTTTCTAATGTCTGATTTAAATATTTACGAATTATTAGTCACATGAGTTGACAATAACTTAGAGTCTAATGCTAGTGATACGATTATTTATGATATTTACATGGTAACCTTTCGTTATTCTGTCGCCATAGACACTACATCTTGAGTGAAAGATAGTGAAGTAGAATAGAGTAATGACTTCAGTTCATATCGAACTCCAAAAATATTCCAATATTGATTTTTGTGACCGATGCATAGACGGTGCTTTGAATTGCGTTCAGGAGGTGAGGACGGTCAGACTGTTAGTCTGTGTCGGGATCAATTGAAAGGGAATCTGTAATGTGTCGTCTGTATTTTACTGCTGTTTGAGATACATGTGGTGTGCTAAACACTTAGCAATATCAAGCTGATATTCTGCGCGTTTTTCACAGCCATGTTTATCTCTACGTGTACTGATAGTAGAGCTGCAATATATATTAAGTTTTTTTTTTTTTTTAAATAACGAAACCTGTGGGGCGATCATCATTAAAAGAAACACACGTATAAACCACAGTGAAAATTATTTAATTGTAAATATTTCATCCCAAGTATCTTAGGACATCCTGATGTCCTTAGGACATCAGGATGTAATAAGGACAAATTTCGCTAAGATATGTCGATGACGTATTTGCAGTATGGAATCATCCCGAACCCGAATTACAACTGTTTCTAGATAAAATTAACCATCTTCATCATCGCATCAACTTTACGTTAGAAAAAGAATCTCCACAGGGTATCTCTTTTTTTGGATTTACACATCAAAAGAAAAGAAGACGGTTCCATCGCCACTTCCGTCTTTCGCAAGCCTACATTCGCAGGTCGCTACATTCATAATTCTTCTGCTCATCATCCATCTCAGAAATCTGGCATTATTAAATCACTAGTTTCCAGAGCACACAAATTCTGTTCCTCTGAAGAATCTTTAAACCAGGAATTAGAAGTTATCAAAAATACAGCCATCCTAAATGGATATAATCCCAAAACAACTCAAAAAATCATCAGTCACTTCTGCATACATCAAACCAGACAGGAAGAAGTGCATAGGATTCCCATATCTTACGTTAAAGGCATCTCAGAACGTCTTTCTAAAATTATGAAGAAAAACAATTTTGCCACTACTTACAAACCTATCAACCAAATTTACAACTTGTTACCTTCTCCTAAGGACAAACTCTCATCCTTGATGTTACCTGGTGTTTATGAGATTCCATGCTCATGCAAATTATCTTACTTTGGACAGACAGGTAGGTCTGTTCAGAAACGCATCTCGGAACATCAAGACCACATTCGTCTTCTTAAACCGCAGAAATCTGGCCTCTCTCAACACGGAATTGAAAATCCAAACCATAGGATCCATTGGGAAAAGGCTAAACTTTTACATAGATCTTTATTTAAACATGAACGTTTATACAAAGAAAGTTCTGAAGCCCTACTACACAGACCAAACCTAAACCGCAACGACGTTCTTACTATTCCTAAAGTATGGGAAATTATCATACAAAACTGTGTTAAATAATTAACGTTTTTTTTTTTTTTTTTGTTGTTGTTGTACTACTTTAGCACGTTATGCACGTTTTCATGAGATTCTATTGTAATCATGCGCCCTAACTGTATGTTATTCCTAATTTTTGTTTAAATACTGTACTGATGATGTCCTAAGATACTTGGGATGAAATATTTACAAATAAATAATTTTCACTGTGGTTTATACGTATGTTTCTTTTAATAATATGTTAAGTTATTTGTACTGTTCAATTTGCATATTATATAATAGTTCGGTATACCACAGAATTACTCTTTACCTTGTCCGTTTGTGCTGTTGGCATCTGCCTACCCGAGTCCTGATCTTCCCTTTTGCGATAAGTTGATAACTAATAGATAAAATTATCGTGCACGCTCATAAAGACAAAGGTGATATAAATAAATTATTCAACATGACCTGGGGAAAAAAATAGAATTAAAATTAACTGTTCGTATTCACAAAGCACTTTAAATATTTTTAACATTCCCTGGGTATTTATTCAGGTTGGCTTAAATACTAATCTATATTATATATTATGTAACATATTTTATAGAAAGTAGGTCAAAATACCATACAATATATATCACATTGCTTGATCTGAAATTTAAACCTAAACTTTAATTCGTAACTAGTAATACACCATTTTTATTATTATATACTTATATTATATAGGCTATCGACCGTGAGATGCGGTGATTGATTCATTCAATCCAATACTCTTGGAGGGTAATGGATGGCAATGCTGTAGACAATGAAGTTCTAACTGAGGCTCGGCTATTGCTGTTACCCTCCTGCCATGATCAGAGCTTTAATTGCTCAATAACACCTTATCCCTACACTGTCCTCTACAGATAACGGGGAATATGAAAAGCATTCTTGCTTCTCCCCTTTAAGCCAGTCCTTATAAGGACTATATGAAGAGCGGGTGATTGATTCACTCAATCCAATACCCTTGGAGGGTAATGGATGGCAATGCTATAGCCAGTGAAATTCTAAATGAGGCTCGGCTATTGCTGTTACCCTCCTGCCACGATCAGAGCTTTAATAGCTCAATAACATCTTATCCCTACACTGTTCTCTACAGATAACGGGGAAGATGAAAAGCGTTCTTGCTTCGTCCTTTCAAGCCAGTCATTATAAGGATAAGGACTATATGAAGAGCCTTGAATGGAGTAATACCCTTGGAGGGTAACGGATGGCAATGCTGTAGCCAATGAAGTTCCAACTGAGGTCCGGCTATTGCTGTTACCCTTCTGTCATGATCAGAGCTTTAATAGCTCAATAACACCATATCCCTACACTGTCCTCTACAGATAACGGGGAAGATGAAAAGCATTCTTGCTTCGCCCCTTTAAGCCAGTCCTTATATATATATATATATATATATATATATGAAGAGCCAAAGGCTTCAAAGGCTAAATATGAAGAATAGTGATCGGAACTTGCTCCACCTTTGACATGAGTTGCCTCAGCTTGCACTACCTTAAGGGTCAGTTGCTGCAGTATCTAGGTATTTGCTTCCGCTTGGAATCGCCGAACTTTATATAGTTTCTCCTATATTCGGCATGAAACTCTTTGAGTTTCTTATTCGGCTAAGAAACGATATGGGATGTAATATCCCTTAACATAAACAAAATATTTATTATTCATTTATTACTTATGGTTCGGGATGTACTAAAAAAGTCCTTTTTAGGACTTCCATGGTAACAAATGGCAATTCTGTAGCCAATGAAATTTTAACATATATATATATATATATATATATATATACAGCCATGACTAGAGCTTTTAGCTCAATAACACCCTATCCACACATATTTTCTTCATTCAGATGACGGGATAAAGAGTCAAGAACTCAGTCCATCTCCCAGTTCTTTTAAGAACTTTATTACTTATATTACTTATGATAGAATATATTTTATTTTATATCACTATGCCAGCGTTCTTCAACCTTTTTACACTGCGGACCGGGGAAAATAGGAGCGGACCGGCTGACGGCTAAGACAAAAACATAAACCAATGTAGATAGTATTTTATTTATTAAATCCAATGTTATAAAATTACAATTTTTAGCAAGTGCGACATCTGCTGCTGCTTAGAGGTTAGAAAATTCGATAGACGTGGCTGGCTGGAGCGTTGTTTCTGAGAGACGAAGAAATTTTTGGCGGATCGCCAGGAAATTTTCGCGGACCGGCACCGGTCCGCAGACCACAGGTTGAAGAACAAGGTACTATTCGGTATTTTGCAATATACAAAAATTTCATCAACTGCATACTCGATTGATTAGTATTTTACAGTACACAAATTCTTCATAAACTTTATTTATTTTTTTTTGTTTTAAAACTTATTTCGCAATTTATCCAAATGTATCTTTCTTATACGTTATTGGAAAGCGATTCACGTGATCAAATATTAGGGTGGATAAAGACCATCAAAAATCTATCATCTTACGATATTTCTTCAGCATTTTGCAAGAATGGTTCAGTTTTGTGACATTTTATCCAGTTTTCTGATGACAAATGCTGATTGATGTTTCACTCCTGAGACTTCTGGTAAAGAACAGGGCATTCCTTCAAGAATTTTGCTCTCAAAGCTGAATTTCGTGTTCTCTCAACGAATGCTTCTGTCATTTTTAATGACAGAAGCATTCATTGAGAGGAACCTTCAATTTTTCCGCGTTTGTACGCATTAAATCTATATAATTATTTGAATAGCTTTATTGATTAGGTGTTGTATGTTTCGTGGATTATGTTGATATGTTCAGAGACTGTTTGGATTGGGAAAGATTTTTTTAAAGAAAATCAGAAACCATTATGCGATATTTGGCCAATCCACAAATGCATCTATAAACTGCTGAAATACCCCTTTCATTATTAATGGTAACGCTATGCAACGTTACCATTAATCAAACCTTAAATGATATCATCAGCTTTTTAGTATATTCCAGAGTTTTTCTAGCTTTAGTATATACATTATTATAGCAATATTTATGTTCTAATAATATTTAGAATATAAATTTATATTTTTAAATTATTTAGATATAATATAGAAAATAAATCATATACCTTCTTGTTTATTTTATACTCTGTAATTTAAGTGTTTCTCGTTTGGAAGTTAAGTTCTCAATCGACCGTGAGATGCGGTGATTGATTCATTCAATCCAATACCCTTGGAGGGTAATGGATGGCAATGCTGTAGCTAATGAAGTTCTAACTGAGGTTCGGCTATTGCTGTTACCCTCCTGCCATGATCAGAGCCTTAATAGCTCAATAACACCTTATCCCTACACTGTCCTCTACAGATAACGGGGAATATGAAAAGTATTCTTGCTTCGCCCCTTTAAGCCAGTCCTTATAAGGATAAGTTAAGTTCTTTTTAGGACTTCCAGGGTAACAAATGGCAATGCTGTAGCCAATGAAGTTTTAACTGAGGCTCGGCTATTGCCGTTACCCAGCCATGACTAGAGCTTTTTAGCTCAACAACACCCCATCCACACAGATTTTCTTCATTCAGATGACGGGATAAAGAGTCAAGGACTCAGTCCATCGCCCAGTTCTTTTAAGAACTAAGCGGCTGTTTCCCAAACTTATGGATGTAAAGGCTTCCTTGAAAGATTCTATATAGTTTATGGCCCCCCATAGAAAAAAAATCGTAATACAGACATATATTATTATAATATTTATTGTATTTATATTTATATTCAATACAATTTATATTCAAGATTTTGCATTTGTAATCTTTTTTGTGCTTCTTATCAATATCTTTGAAATGAAACATATAAATAAGTATATATTTACTAATATTCATTAAGCACCGAAATACGAGGAAGCAAGATTTGTGAATCAACACCAACGTGTGATTTTTTTCCATTAAAATATAAAAAATAATAAAAATTAAATACGTCTCTTTTAAGATTAAAAAAAAAAAGAACTACTTAGTCTTAAAACATTTTAAATTTGTTTTCATTATTTCACGGCCCCTCCCCTCAACAAACTTTACGGTCCCTAAGGGGGCCGCGGCCCACAGTTTGAGAAGCGCTGCTCTAAATAACTGATTATAAGTAATATAGTAAAATTACAATTCCTAGTTTGAATGCGGCTACCAAATGTTTTGTTTAAATTTACGCTTTGAAATTACTTTGTTTATGATATTATTAGACAAAAAAAAGCTACCTTAAAGAAAACCATAAGTGGTATTTCTTCATAACAGTATAACAGCGCACCTGTTTGTTGTAGTTCGTTATTTAATTTGAAGTGAAACACATAATTGAGGCAGTTAACGATCCACTTTATCATTGAGTTTGTATTACTTTCCTGAGTTCCTGAAACGTAGATCATAAGACCGATGCGTTTGATGATACACTGGATGCGAGTAGAGGATGCGAAATTTTTAAGTTTAATCTTCTTCTTAACACAGACATCATTTCATTTTGATGTGATTTCATTTCCGATATTGCGTTCATTACTGCAACCGAACGAATAATGATTTTTTTATTTTCAATATGGAAGCTCCTTTAATTAATTCTGTTTTTCATGTTTGCATCGTCGATCTCGGCATTTCACCAAGCTGGATGAAGCTGTCGATGAGAAAGAAACCTCCAGCGTCTTACAATTTATTAATATTGTTAGCAATTCCCTTGTTTCTTTTCCTGTAAATTATCGTTGATTATTTCAAAAATATTACCGGAGAAAGTGGTTACCATGGAGATTAAGAAATCATTTAAAAGAAATATAGCTGAAAGGTGATTATCTAAAATGAACTAACAAGACATAAAAAGAAGGTAAAAAAAACAGATGATTAAACTTGGAAAACGTGAATGAAATAAAACAGATGCGTCTGGGGGAAAACTCTATTCCGTGTAAGTAGGACAAGTTCCTGGAGCCATGCTTTTCCCATTTTCCCATTAGTATTTGTTTCTCCATGGACAATCTCCAACAGTTCTAACAAGAATATTACTTTTGGTGATCTAAATATCTTTCTGATGTTTACTCCAAAACTCAAAATTATTAAAAATTAGCAACAAGAGAAATTGCACGATTAGTTACAAAAATATAATCTAACGAAATTAAAATTTTGAGAAAATTTAAAACCTTTACCTGTAAAAAAATAAAGTATTATTTTAAATATATTTAAGGGCATTTAAACATAAATAAATAAGGACTTTTCAAATGAATGTGAATTATCCGGTCTCATATGTTGGTGGTGGTAGATTTTTCCTCTCGGAAAGTATACATATATATATTAAAGCTTGAATGCAAAAAATAACATAATAATAATATATATATAATGTGGATTACAGGAAATTTGCAACAAGTAATCTAATGTTAAATCGTATAAAATTAAGTATGTATGTATATGTATTACTGAAATGAGGTCATGCAACGGCTATATTTAGTATTGCAATTCTGGTTAATAAAAGCTTGATATATCTTGATGTCTAGTTAATTAGTTCGCACTACTAACTCAGCATAATCTAATCATATTCTGATGCTGTCTTAATACTAAAACAATAGGAATTCAATAAGGTTATTTATATTTGATATAGTGATTAAAACGCGTTTGGAGCATCACGGTTTATTTTGATTTTTTTCATTGAGAGAGAGAGAGAGAGAATGTTCCGCTTTCATCCTTTTTCTGCTATAATTCCTCTATTTTCCTATTTCTATTTTCTAAAGTGCGTGATTTCATCAAAGAAAACCCGAAATCGTCCGTGAGATTGATTGAAGATGAATTGAGGATTCCAAAATCAACTGTGCACAACATTTTTGCCGAGAGTTTGGGCCTTCGTAAATTGAATTCGCGATTTGTTCTCCACAAGTTGACCGACGATCAAAAAACGTGTCGAATTGAACACTGCCTCATTAAAACGGCTCGTAAGGACTCAAGCTTCCTTGAAACGATTGTTACTGGTGACGAAAGGAGTTGTTTTGAGTATGATCCCGAAACAAAGCACCAGCGTGCTGAGTAGAGACCATCAGAAGAGGGGCATCGCTTGGAGAAGTCAAAAGTAAAGACAATGCTGATTTGTTTCTACGGTTCCAAGGCCATTATCCACAAAGAATTCATTCCGCCTGGCCAAACGGCCAATGGTGAGTTTTATCTCGAAGTTTTGAAGCGATTGATAGCGAGAATTCGTCGCGTACGGCATGAATATCGTGATGACCGATCGTTCGTCAGAACACACTGTCGGTCTTGGGACTATAACTAGGCTTCTAATGAAACAAATTTCAAAATCAGTTGATACAACACTAATGAAGGTTGTCGCTTTCGACAACAAAAAGATAAAACAGGTGGCGCCACTAGTTTCTTCAATTTTCGAAAAGTTCGGTTTCATTTTGGACAGAGGGTGTTAATGCATCTATTTACAGTCCAAATCGAAGCTCACCGAACTAACTTCTTACCTCCTCATTCATTTCACCAACGTTTGTTCTTTGGAACAGCCCTTCCTAATTTTCCTTCCCCAAAGAATACAATCTTCATCTTTTCAAACAAATGTGAACAGATTCCTCCTTTCTTCGTATCCTTTTGACCCACCCATGGTACTGATATGTTATAGGTCTTGTGATGTTCGGTGTGTGGATCAGATATATTAAAAATAATATTTATTTTATCATCATCATCGTCAAATTTCCGATATGTTCCCTCAATGGGTGTACAGAATATTAGGATGCTACCGCATGAAAAAGCTAATTCATTAGTTATTTCTTATGAAAAATTTTCCTCCAGATTAATCTGTTATCTGTCAAAACTCCAATATTATCAGATCTTATATTTCAGGCTTTTAAGGAAGGAACACTTTAGTGTATCAATTTACCGATGCCTTGGTCTTCCTCTGGATCTTTTTCTTGTCATTCTTGGAAAAAACGTATTTATTTTATAGAAATTATAACGTATAAATTAGCTAATTTCCGTGTATAATATAAACATTTTAGAAAATCTTTACAAAAGTTCTAAGCAACTATTCGGATCGTTTTGTCTTTTCATACAATAAGTTTATTAAGATTGTTTTACTTTAAATGAAACATCTTCAGTATCAACATTACGTAAATAAAATGTTTCAAAAAATGATACGACTAATTAATAAAAGAAGAGTGATCATTATTTAAATTATGAAATTTAAATAAATCGTTTTCAGTGGAAAATTAGTCTCCGATGATACGAAAATGATGTTATAAATTATGTTAACAATGATTTGGGATAATCATAAAAAGTTAAGTTTCGCAATAGCATTGCTGCATAGCAACATTCTTAATTTATAGCAAATGAATATCTAGAATCGTTTTTGGCTTTATGTACTGTAGGTAGATTATTTAATCTAAAATAATTTTGTATAATTTTAGTTTGCCCAAAAATTGCCAGTTGAAAACAAAATTAGACGATTGCACTAATTTGAACAATAATCTAAAATAGCAAATTTCAGAAAAATTCTTCCAGATGCAAATTAATAATTAACACACATGCGGATGAAGTAAAATGCGAATGGTTATTTATACGAAACAATCTTAAAAGGCAATAAATGAACTGCTTTTAGGTACGTAATACCATTGAAGGCCACTGCTCTGATAAAGAATAATGCTATGACAAAGCACATATTTTCATATTTTCACAGAAAGAATCAAATGTCTTCTTTTCGGAGATGATGTAAAATAAACAAAAATGTGGGATATTAAAGATCCAACATTATTTCAAACCCAATATATGTAGAAACTTTGAAAGTTTCTGAAATTTCCACAAAACTTATGATACAATCCTTGATGGGGCCTTAGCTTGCATCTTTTTATGAATTTCTCCGAGATTTCTAGACGTGTTTATTCTCTACTCATTGCCATACTTGATTGGATGTAGTGCACCTTTATAAAAGGATACAAAAAATTGTATTTAATTAAGTAAAATAGTAATCCTATTATGTAACAATAATATAAATATTTATTATAACTAGTTGTGTATTTTGAATTTACAATTAAGGAAGGCATTCGAAAAAAGATAAACTTGTGCTATTAACTTAAAACCCATAAAATAAGAATTGATTTATAATTATGAAAGGTACGGAAAGTAAAATAAGTAAAGAAAATGGTATCGAAGTATTTCGATACAGACAAAATACTACATAAATCATTTTTGTTGTGTTCCCAGAGGCAATGTACAATATCATTTTTTTTTTAGTGGAGGCATGGAAAGAGAAAAAAAAATCCATTAATGGTTATTGTTATATGATAGCAGAAAATGGTTTGCCCCACTGTTTCTGATTAGCCATGGGCGTTTCCTCTATAAAGGGAGTCTAAACCACATAAAAGCTTTCTGAAATGGAGTAGAATATTAATAAACCCCTTGGTGAATGACGGTTTCGTGGAATTAAACTCTGCTTGCTTATTATAATTACTTGGGTGAGGGTAACTGCGTGTGGTTAGCTCTTGTCCTATCAAGATTAAATACAGTGATACAGGAATAAAAAAAAAAATTTCTGTCTCAAGACATTTTTAAATTTTTATAAAGTCAGATTTATTATCACTAAGACTACAGTCCATTTAAAACAGGATTGATCGTATAATTGACTACATTAGGGATTTAAAATGATATAAACGTTAATTTCTACATCGCTACAGGGTTCAGTTATACTTTATACATTTTATATCTTAGATGATTTATTGGTTAAGAAGTATTGGATTATGGTAGTAAGACAACTACAAATGATTTAAGACATTTTGCTTTAATTTTTAATTACATACTTTTGTAGGCAGGCGCGAATTCTCCATGCTTGCTATGCTTGCTCATTAATTGAGAAAGAAGTAATATTTATTTGTTAATAAATGCATGCATTTATAAGTATTTCATTTAGGTTTTTATTTTTGTAGACAGAAGACGTCTTAAGCTTGAGCGGCAATAATTGAGCTTTGCGTTGTGCATCGAAGGCTGATGCTTGCTCGTCTAGTCAAAGCTACCTTGGGTTGCTCGGTTGTAGGAGCTTCCAGGTTCTTGCAGCAGCACTGTGATTTCATGCGTGCGCATAGCCATTTCACGTCGTCTCACTCTGTTGCTTAAACACAGGCCATACGCAGTCAACATAGCTCTAGCCAGTGAGCTTCAGCCAGCCTTTACAAGTGTGCGTGTTGCTTGGGAAAATTAAGTTACAACCAACTTTTTATGACGATGTTATTGACCAGTTCATAAAGAAGTACCGTAGGGTAGAATTTGTATTCAAGTAGCTAAATTGAAAAAGATAGAATATCATTTGTAAAATAAATGTTGTATTTGTATGTGTGCTGTATTATGTTGTATGTATGTTGTATTAAGTGTACATAAATTTCTAAATATATAGTTTTAAATGGTCGGTAATTCATTATTCCACTAATCAGACTTCAGTCACACCTCTCACTCCATGAATGATAACAAGAGTAAGCCTGAATTTCAAGACCAGCATTCGCCCTTGTTTGTAGGTATTGATTAAGGGAGACTGGCTTTACAATGATATATGTTCTGATTAGTTTCCAGTAGTAAAAAAAACGCCTTCAGCTTTCTCTTTAACTAATTATATACGAGTATATTAATAATCGTCTGATTAATCACATGCATTCTTTAAAGAACCCCAATAAGAAATAATCACCCCGATTCCTATCTTCTTCGCATACACTCATGAACCAAAATATAATGACCACAACCGTCTTAGCATTGGCAGTAAAACATGCCTTTGCCCCGTAGTATTCTGGACCAACAAGACAGAATAGCATCCCGGAGGGCAGTGACCAAGCGAGGCACTGCCGTCGACTGGAGAATGTTGTGTTCTACAGGATCCCACAAATCTTGGATATACTCTTCTAACCATGATTGCCCAATGCGAACCTTGTGACACAGGATTTTGTTTTGTTTTGCTTAAGGAGTCCCAGATCCATCGAGCCACATGGGCACTATGAATGGCAATACCTGGTCCAAAACAATCCCCAGGTAAGACTTAGCGATCAAGGTGTGTTCAGTAGGGATTAGGAGGACCTAGTGATGTCTATGAGAACCATTCCCATACCAGGTTACCACCATCGAACTGTTTTCTGGCTAATCGTGCAGTATTGTTTGCCTTGAAACAAACTGGGTGGTCATAATATTTTGGTTCATGAGTGTATATGTTTTCTGTTCGGTCTTGCACTAACTGGTAATAAAATTTAGTAACAGACTGATAATGATTGTCATGTTTCTTGTCCTGTGACACAAAATTAACCATTATAAATGAAACGTTCCAATAAATTAACAATTCAAATAAAGAACAGTGTTTTTTTATGTATACAGATTATTAACGACAATATTTTTTAATACTGAGAGAAATGGAAGTTACTGCCTGTAAAACATATATACCTGTCATGAATCACGACTTCCACATTTATTCGAGGTACTATCACAACAAGGTTACGTACATGTGATGAAAAGATCCAGAGTGTGCAGCCAATGAAGTTATAACTGAGGCTCAGCTATTGCCGTTACCCCGCTAACACCTTCGCTAAAGCGAAAGTGTTATTGAGCCTATTGCTCAATAACACCCTTCCATACATTTTCATCTACAGATAAAGGGGAATATGAAAAGCATTCTTGCTTCACCCATCTAGCCCAGAAAAAACAATATGTTTGTTTACAGATTCAAATATGTTATCCATCTGGTCCTTCAAGTAGTTTTTGTTATTTCAGAGAATAGCGTCCTTGCTATGGTTTTCATTGATTACTCAAAATATCTCAAGATTCGTTCTTCTGGTTGATATCGGGGATTAAGGCATGCCAATGCAGCTTTTCGACATCATTCTGCACAACGTCCACTCATGTCATTTGTTCCTTAGCGTAAATTATTCTTTCAGGAATAAACTTCGTAAGCACGGCAGATTTGAGGAAAACAACAATTTATTCCTTTAACAGTCGTCCGTTGAGCTTCGCAAAGATGATTTTGCGATTTTGTGTCATAACGGTTTATTTGAAGACAGGCGCTGTTGATATTATTACTTGTCAATGACTATGGACGTAAGGCAATGTACTTCCATTTCTGTCGCTGTACACCTACCAATGCTTGATTTCTGTGTTACCTTACTGCATTTCAATCCAATATCACATTCTGCTATTACTTCTCTCTCTCTCTCTCTCTGTGTGTGTGTGTGTGTGTGTGTGTGTGTGTGTGTGTGTGTGTGTGTGTGTGTGTGTGTGTGTGTGTGTGTGTGTGTGTGTGTGTGTGTGTGTGTGTGTGTGTGTGTGTGTGTGTGTGTGTGTGTGTGTGTGTGTGTGTGTGTGTGTGTCTCTTAACACACAAATTTGATAAATTTGCATTAGAATCACCTGAAGAGTAATATAATCAATGTAAGTGAGTAAAAACAGATTTATAACATCGCTAACCAGTAATCTAAAAGTTAGTGTGTAATAAATACTAAGGACACGAAAATCACGAAAATTTCCGTATTGATGTTTAGAGTGATCTCGGAATTCTTCCGTAATGCCAAGTCAGGTGCCTGATTGCAAGTCGTTAGATTACGGTTATTGTTGCTTTAGAAGCACCAAGGAACCAAGACTATGATGACACTGTAATAGATTTGTGAATTCTAATGTGCTTTTCTATCCAATTTGCCTCTTTTTTTGGACAAGAATTCCGTATTTCTTTTTAGAAATCCTCCCACTTCCGTGTGAGATTAGTTAAAGCCCATAATAGGCGAACGGATTTCGGTAAGTGGTTAACGGGGTTTTGGTGCATTTTGGTAGGTCCTGTATAAATGCACAGGGCTAGGGAAATATATTCCTCTTTATTCTTTTCCACCAACTCGATTTGCCAACCTGCAAAATGTCCTGTTTCTGAAACCGATTTTCATTCCTCTTCACATCTATTGAACGAGAAAGATTGTGGAACTATTGATGAAGATTTTCAGTTTAGGGAAGTGAATAGCTAGCTTACGTAGTTTGTTCTTCAATTCTTTATTTTTTTAACTGTGTTTAAGTGTTACATTATAACTAAGTTTCCATATACAGATTTATGTTGTTATCGTGATGAGGTTTAATACTGCTATTTAAAATGGTGATCTGTGTGATCTTCTCCAGTTAACACTTCGTATTTGAGGTTAGAAATAAAAATCTTAATTGGAAAAAAGTAACCTTTTAAATCGGAGATGGAAAACCCAAAGCTGGATATTGCGAAAACGGAAACAAATATTTTTCATTGTTAGAGCCATGCAGTCGATGTGAATTATTCCCACGGTTATTAACAATTTAATATATCTTTAGTTTATTTTAAACTCAGAGTGATATCGTTTGTATTGACTATGGGGAAAATGAGCAAAGGTTCCTATTATAAAGAAAAACAATTGTGGTTGTTTTGAAATTTGTAATTAAGTTTGAATTAAGCAACTAAGGCTATGGAGCTTGTGTGCTGTTCCTATAAACTGCGTATATTCTTTGGGCTGATTTGCTATTTACCTATTTTGAAGGTTAATATTTGGGGGTTAATTAATATTCTAGCGACCTCTCGTCTCAGTGCGATTACATTTAACTTGTAAATCCTTATAAACTAAAAATGAGAGGAACAGATCAGGGCTTTCGAATGAAGATGAGTTAGTCAGCCACAGACGGAAGTGATAGAGTTTTCCTTACCTCAAAGCAACAAATCACGGAGGACATGGAAATATACTCGCACCACACACTTAACTGCTTTAGAATTATCATAAATAAAAACAATTTTATGTACCAAAAAAGGTGTGGTACATAAATTAATTTTACCAATGAATTCAAGATAATCATCAGGAAACTTACATCAACCATTTTATCCTGTATTGAGCAAGCGAATATATTGATCAAACTCTTTTCACACAGATTGCATCACTAGTAAACAAGAACTTTTTAATATATAGTTAATTCTTCTTAATTAGCTTCCCCCCTTCTCTTACTTCTAAAACAGATCGACGAACACATCAACAGCTCAAGTTTATGGAACCGAACTACGTCATATTGTTAATCGCAAACGAATAAAGGAAGTACACATATTCCTTGAAAACAATTGCTCAAGTGATTCATCATTTTATCGAATTAGTTATTTCGCACGTCCAATATAATATGATAATTTACATACAATATAAATTATATTTTATATTTTTAAGCATCGTCAAATATGGGATATTTAGCTGATCAGAAAAATAAGTCTTCCTGATTGGCAACAGTTACGCTAATGTGTACTTTGTACCTGACACATTACATACTGTACAAATTTTGATAATAATTGATCCAAAGAATATTAGATTAAAGAAGAAAAGTGTTAAACCTCATAATACAAAATTCAAATAAACTGTATAACAGATATTTACCTATCGCTTGTGTTTGCATTATAATAATTCTTCACTCTTAATATCTTGATCTTAAAGAGTGTATACTAAGAAAAGAAAGTTGACTAAGTATCAGTGAAAATTCATACTGCATATCGTTGTACACGTCATTGGTGAGAACTTTGCCGTAGCATCATTCTCTGATGTTGATGGATGGTTGGAGAGCTAATTAAGCATGCCTGTCTGTAGTTAGTTTACCGTGCAACCAATTACTCCTCGAATTCATATATTGCTGAGCTGCTGATGTACCCTATATTAATTTATGGATATTTAACTCGCCAGTGATTTATCGTTGCGTTTGTACCAGCATAACATAACCCGCTGTCCTTTCTAATTGTACATTAAATTCAGCTTGGGAACACCCACAATGTTGGCATCCATTTATTATTTTAAACAGACGTTTACAAAATATATTACTTTTTTGTTATTTCATGCCGAAATCCAAACAGGTTTTTAACGTTATTAAACTTAAATATATAAAAATAAATATTGATTGCTATTCATTAATATAAATATTGCTAGTAATTTATCAAGTTAAATAATGTTATTCCTTAATATTAATAATTAAAATATTGATATAACTATTTGTACCATACATATATGATGAAAGTTATTGACACTGGATTAGTACCTGTAGATTGTGTTTTTTAAGGCGATACATAACAGAAGAGTGAGTTTACTGATGCATTGACGTGACCATGGAAGTATTTCTATAAAATTCAAGCAGTAGCAGAAGCTGGTACTTTTAGGTGGCAGAGAGTGAAGGGAATTGGCGAGAAATGAATCAACCTATTTCTCTCTTGTGTACGGTCCAGTATTTTTAGGGAGCATTTGGGTGCAACATCGCATGTGAGAAAAGTATACAATGGATTTGTGGTTTGTGTAACGCATTTAACGAAAGCCTAAAGCTAATTTTTTTTGTGGGGGGGGAGGGTATTGAGGAGGTGATATTTGTAACGTTTGTACCAATAGCAATTGAAGAATACAATCGTTTCACGAAGAGACATGTCATCTGATTTACAGATTTGAGAATCGAGGTTTACTGACATTGAAAGTTATAATTATCTTCTAGAAATTTTAGTGATTCGTATAGTACGAGCTTATCGAAAGAGAAAGAGGACTGATGTGTACTGTCGTCGGCAGAACTGCTACCTTGATTTGTAGTGAACTATAGTAGATCACGGACGCGTAAAAAGCAAGTGTAGATGTTTATATGTGAATGAAAGAAATGAGCCATGTGGATCACAACATTAGTTGTAAAGTTTAAAGATGCATTCACCGCCACATGTAACTGGATCCTGAGAGAAAACCAGCAAACAAATACTGTCATAAGAAACACCATATGAAGGAGAAATTGATTTAATAAAATATCAAGAGCAACTGCTTTGTTGGTATAAGAAGTTCTCCTAGTAATCAACGGTATAGGAATCTAAATTAAGATGGCTCGTTTAATAGTTAAAAGGTATCAAATTGGCCTAGAATGTGTATTGATGACTTCTTCCATTATTTTAGAAAGAACTGAAGTGATGAAAACTGGACCATAATATGATGGTGAAGATCTATTCTTAGGAATGGATTGAATACGAACTAAATTTACAAGCCACAGATCAGATTCCAATGTAACAGAAAGTGAGAAAATGATTACAGAGTGCAGGAGTCAACTCTGAAACACAAAACCTCATCAGAGTAGAAGAAATGTCATCAAGACCAGGGAACTTTGCACAAGTTTCATCTGATATATTTCTAGCTTTTTTTGCAATAATGCAATAAAGCTACCTGAGTACAAAAAGGCTGAAGAAGGGAAAACAAAAGTTAAGAGTAAGGTCAATTAGCAAAACAACAGACAGGATGATAGTCATTTGGACTTCATCGAGTCAAACTAACCATCACGCTTTTGGTTTCTTCTCATGCACAGAGTCCTAAAAAACGTTAGAGAGCAGAGGCTTACATAAGGCACGAGAATTTAAAATAGAATGTAGAATGATTATTTTTATACTAATAAGAACTGTTTCATTGATACTTTCAATGCAGATGTTTGGAACAAAAAAAAAAAAAACAGTAATATCCAACTAAGAAATTGAAGGTAAAATCCTGACAATCATCCTGCTTGTCATTCTTATAATGTCAGATAATTGGTGGATGAGAGAGGGTTTGCGAGTGTTGTTCTGTGGAAGAATAAATAAGCCCTATATAGTGGTTTGAA
Organism: Typopeltis vanoorti; assembly: GCF_054136105.1. Classification (NCBI taxonomy): domain Eukaryota; kingdom Metazoa; phylum Arthropoda; class Arachnida; order Uropygi; family Thelyphonidae; genus Typopeltis; species Typopeltis vanoorti. The sequence continues at coordinate 58,509,920 of NC_143556.1, forward strand.
ATCCTAAACGAAACATCTTCCACAGTATACTTAGATAAGTCATTGGTGAGGAAGATATTAAGAGTATTTGGAAAGTAGTTAATAACATCTGGTAAGCATGTGAGCTATATGTGCGAACACTGATAGCGGACTTGTAACAGTTTTTCCACACCCTCTCTTCTTCTTCTTCTCTCTCTCTCTCTCTCTCTCTCTCTCTCTCTCTCTCTCTCTCTGTCCAACCAACATAATGGGGAGTTCGTGTCCTATCTGTGGGAATGAATATGGTTGAATCTCTTTAGAGGTAAATAAATTTTATTAGCCGGTGTAAGACCATTATCTTGCTTATTATAGACTTGAAGTGGCTTGTAAAATATGAACTTGTAGTGAGGTAGACATGATATGTTTCTAGATAGGAACTTCCAGATTATCTAACCCTAAGCTCATATACTGTACACTAAATATTAATGTACTATGAGTATACACTCTTTCATGGGTAGGGTTCACTTAAAAATAATAAATATATTACAATTAATAATTATAAGAGTTGTAAGTCAACAGTTAGAATTGAAGGAAATACAGGAAAATGGTTTAATATTAAATCTGGTGTCAGAAGGATGTACATTATCTCCTCCATTATTCATTATCTATATGAATCACATTATGAAGGAAAGTGGTATTAAACATGACATCAAAATTGGAGATGTTAATCTCAACCCGTTACGTTATGTTATGTTCTAAATAAATCCGGTACAAGTCTGCAACATTCCCTGAGTAAATTAAATTGAATAACTGTTGTAACTGATATTTTCTATTGATTTCTAAATTATTTACACAATTACAATAATCATCTTTAGTGACATTCTAACTTGTAATTTTTACGAAATTCAGCACTAAGTGCGGCATATGTGATTCATTTTCTACATTGCATTTCAATTAAAATTTTGATAATAATATTTTTTTGCATCTATACTTACAACACGTGTTCTTCTAATATAAACAATGAGGATTACACGGAATTATTTTTGAATAATGGATAATAATAATAATTATAATTTTTTTATTATTTTATTATTTTGATACATACATTACATACATTTGATTACATATGGTACATACATTACATGGTACATTTGATTACATACTTGATTACATATTTTTCTTTTAAAAAAATTCAATCCTTTTTTTTATTATTAAAATTATGATTAATATTGTGATTACATATTTAGAAACATAACATTACTTATTTACGACAGGTTTAATTCTGTTTTTTTTTTTTTGTAACAATGAAATTCGTACAGATTTTTTTTCTTTCTTTTCTTCCCCCATTGTATAATGTATTAATAATATACAGCATTTTTTCGTTTAACAATGAGTTATATATATTTACAATTTTGATTTTTTTAGCATATTTAAGCGCTGTAACTACAGCACTAAAATGTCATATGTGGGTTTGGATTTTTTTTTTTTTTAAATCTTGGATGAGATGTAATTTCTCAGCTTTCATCCTCGAAGCTTATTTGTAACCTTATCTGAGGATGACAACAGTTGGTTATTATTTATTGGTTTGTTTGCTGTGTTGGGAAGTTGGGAACTCAAACCTATGTTTAATAGGTTTGATTTCCACTGCAGCCGTTGATTGAGAAATTCGCGCACGCCACGCACACATACAACACACACACACACATACGATAACTTGGAATCTTTGATGCATCGCTGAACTGGAAGCCTGAATGAATATATTGTGCTTCATTGCGTTCGTATGGTATTTTGGGTGCGTGTTTCTTGTTCATAGTATGCCCTTAGAGCTCTTTTCAGGCTATTGTAGTTTGTAAGGTTTCTGTGTTCAAAACGTAATTTGTTTATCATGCCTGGGATATAGAAGTTTCGTGTGGCCTTTCCGTAATGATTATTGTATTTATATGCGATATAATTAGTTGTCTGAGGTCTTGTTATACGGTATGTATTTCTGACTGTCCTGTAGTTGGCATCGAAATAATGTTTTAGCAAAGCTGCATAGTGACATAAGTGTTTTGCTGTCAGTATTTTGTGTTCTGACATTGTAATGTATATAAAGTCGTTATTGTCTCTTTGTTCCCAAAAGATCAGTTTTATCATTTTGTACTGTAAAGACATTAATCTATTTAATTTGTAGGGTGCACAGAAAGCATACGTTGTTATAGCGTATCTTAGTATATTTTGGCATAGTGCTTTGTATATTAGTGTTTTTAGGCATATGGGAACTATGTCTTTTAACCTGTAGAGTTTGCCACTTATTGTTCGGAGTTTGTTGTGTAGATGGTTTATGTGGCTATCCCAGTTCATATCTGCATCGAAGTAAATTCCAAGGTATCGTATTGTTTCAACCTGAGTGATTGTAGTGGTTTTGTGTTCTGTGTGTTTTTTATTTTGGAAAGTGGATGTTGGATGGTTATATATTCGTTATCAACTGGTCGAGTCAGTGGATTTTTGAATATCATTAATTTTGTCTTTTCTGAGTTTAGATGTATGGAGTTTTTGGTGAGCCAGAGTATGAGCAGATTGATGTCATGTTGCGTATTTGTTTGGGCTATGCTTGCGTTATTATGGATGGATATTATAGCTGTATCGTCTGCGTACTGGAAGATCTTACCTTTGAGAGGTAGATGATTAATATCGTGCGTGTAAATGTTAAATAGAGTTGGGGAGAGTACAGCACCCTGTGGCACTCCATAGGTTACTGGTTGTTCTCTACTTCGGTTTGACCCGATTCGTGTGATATGTTTTCTATTTTGAAGGTAGTTTGTAAACCACCTCTGCAGAGGCCCGTCTATTCCAACATGCCTCAGCTTTTCTAACAAGGTTTGATGTCTGAGTGTATCAAATGCTTTAGTTAGATCAACAAAGACTACCATAGCAATTTGGTTTCTGTCTAAGGTGGTATTAATTACGTCTGTAAAGTCTTCCAATTGAGATGTTGTTCCCTTATTTTTCTGAAAACCGTATTGTGTTTTGGGGATAATATGAAAGTTCTCTGTATATGCTGTGAGCTTTAGTACGGTCTGTTCCATAATTTGATTGATAATTGGTAATTTTGCTATGGGTCTGTAATTGCTGATTTAATTTCTTTTTCCATGTTTGTATATGGGTGTGATTATGAAGGTCTTTAGCATACTTGGTATCTGTCCTGTTTTAAATATTTTATCTATTACGCTTAGTAGGATAGGTCCTAAGCTAGTTGCATATTGCTTGATATCCTTAGGTGTTATACCATCAATTCCTGGGCCTTTGTTTGATTTGATTTGGTGTATTACAGGGAGCAGTTCTGCTTCTTTTATGGTTGGGAACCATAATATCTGTTTTGTTTGTGATCCAAGTGGAGGATCAGGTTTTGTGATTGGGGGATATTTCTGTGAAGTTCTTGGATGTAGTCTGCAAGTATTGGTTAAAGTCGTTTGCTAGATGTTGGATAGGTTTTGTCATGAAGCTGTGTTTTATGGTTTCGGAGGCGGTGGTGTTTGGAGCACAATTCGGCATCTCGTTGATCAGATGCCAGATTTGTTTCATGTTGTTTTGTGCAGAGGTTAATTTGTCTCTGCAGTAGTTTCTTTTTGCATATCTTATTTGTGTTGTAAGGCGATTCCTTGTTATCTTATATTCAGTTTTTAAAGCTGTGTTATTTGGTTATCGCTTTAATTCTTTCCATAAAGCGCCCTTTCTGTGTATTTCTAGGATTACGTTTTGTGGTATCCAAGGATTTTCAGTTGTTCTTGAACGAATTCTCACTTTCTTTGTAGTTTTCTTATATATTTCCTCCAGTATGAGTTTGATGTTGTTGTATAAGATATCTGCTGAATCTGATGCCATGTGTTCCCAGTCGGTTTTTCTTATATCGTTGTTGACTATTTCTTTGTCTATTATTGTTTTGTGTTGCTTTTCATCTGTGGGGCATTGCATGGATATTGTCTTAGTGTGCAGGTTGAGAGCCGTGAAGTAATGATCTGCTACTTTGCACTTTATGACTGATGAAGTGTAATTCTTTGGTGGTGCTCGGACGTTTATATGATCTAGGCAGGAGGCAGTGATAGTATTTCCGAATATTTCTTCTCTAGTACATGATGTTATTGTTGGTATTAGGTTATACATGGATAGTGTGTCTAGGTTTTATACAGTGTTGTTCTAGTTTTCGTTTGCAATATTTATGTTGATGTCGCCGATTATCATTAGGTATTCGGTTGAGCATATTTCGTGTCATGAAAGCCAGCAATTGAATTCGTGCAAGAATTTTATCATGTTTAAGGTGGCCTGTAAATAGCATTTAGTATTATGGGATGTCTATTGGTGGTATTAATGATTTCGATGCAAAGGATTTCAGTATGCTCAAACTGATAGACAGTTTCTTTTGCTGTTAATTTATGTTCGATAAATATTAATATTCCACTCCCTCTTTTTGTTTGGCGGCATGATCTATGTTGTTGGAAGCCTGGTATTTGGAAAGCAGTCGCTTCGTCATTGGTTGTGGATACTTCTGTTAGGACCAATATGTCAATAACACTAGTTTAATTCCTCAGATAAGCCTGTAACAATAACCAATGTTTTCGGATGCTTCTGATGTTAATATGCAAGATTGAGAGTCCCCTCGCTTGTACTGTGTGTTGTTTCCATGCATCAAGCGAGTCACAAGTACAATTACTAATGTATTCTGGTGTAATTACATCTATCTGATGGTTCACATTCATTTTTGTTGTGTTGAGGTCTTCTTTTTGAACTAATTGGAGTTTTTGTTTCACTCTGGCAGTCTATCTATGTCTTCCGAGTTTTTTATTTGTATAGACTTTGAAGTTTGTGACTTTCTCAAGAATTGATAAATTGATAAATTTTTTTCTGATTTTGCTTTTCTTGCTTGGTACAACAGATTCTGATTGAATGGTGTTAAATACTCAGATAGAAAGATTGGTTTATTCTCTTGGGATGCGTTTAAGTCCTTGACAACTGATTTTTTCAGTCTGCTGGCTTTTATGAGATTTTCTCTTGTAGACTTGCTTGTTATACGAACTATGACTGGTGCGGGTCGTGGCTAGCCTTGTTTTTTGTTCTTCCTGGGAAACCGATTTATGGGCTGAATATCATTATGATGTAGGGAGATGTCAACTGCATGGCCTAACTTTAAAAGTACGTCTCTGAGATTTTCTGTGGATGCAGTTACTGGAAGACCGTTTATGACAAGATCTTCTTTATGTTGTTGTTGATTTAAAAGTTCATATTGTAGTTTTAGGGAATTAAGTTCTTGACGGAGTTCGGATGTGTCTTTGATCAATTTGTATTGCCTGTCAGTTAGTACTTTTATGCTGATTTCAATGTCTTTTACCGTTTGTATCACTTCTTCGACTTTTGAATTATTATATTTAACAAACTCTTCATATTCGCTAATTTGTTTTGGTTATTTGTTTATTCTGTTTATCAAAGAGTTCTAGGACAAGATCTACTAAGCTGGCTTTTATATTCTCTAAACTTTTTTCTAGTAATAAATTTACGGAATTCAAATTATAAAACTCACTGGTATTTTTTTGTCTGTTCAGTTCATCGTCCTATTCTGTCTCCGGTGTAATCAGTTGCGCCGTGGATTGCGGCGTTTCTTTGTTCTCTCTGCAGTATATGCACTTCCATTCCTCTCGTTTGACATTGGATTTGCGTTGCCATGTTGTTTCTGAAAGTCCGGAACATGTAAAGTGAAGATTTCTAAGGCATTTCCTGAAGGTTATATGACTTCTGTCGGACGATAAATCCTTCAGGCACTTGTTGCACTTCATGACTCATCTTTCTTCCCTTGAGCAACTATAAAGATGGCGAGGTCCTTTGTTCTATGCTCGTTAGTGACCACAGTGAACTCTGTTCAGTTTTTAGCACACTCAAAATTTGGATTCCACTTGGCCGATTTCGATGAATTATATATCACTGTCTTCAGCGTGACAAGTAAATTACTTTATGACACTTTTAAATTAAAAACAGGAGTTAGAACCACTTTGAAACTATAAAAAAGAGCAGCGATACCACCACGTTTCTGAGTATCTGTTTCTTCAGAAAAAGCGGAAATCTCTGTTCTAATTTTGAAATATTTCAAAATGTTAATTTAATCATTTTTAAAAATGATTAAATTTTTAAATTTTAATGAATAGATTTTAAATATGCTATTTTATTAAAACATCTTTTTGGTTTAATGAAATTAATTAGTTTTTAATAAACTAAGTGTAGGGATAAGATGTTATTGAGCTATTAAATTAAAGCTCTGATCATGGCAGGAGGGTAACAGCAACAGCCGAACCTCAGTTAAACTTCATTGGTTACAGCATTGCCATCCATTACCCTCCAAGGGTATTGGATTGAATGAATCAATCACCTTGTAGGATACAATATTATAAGTGCGATGATTTAAATTTAAATAAAATATTGATATTATAATTTTATCGGTGTACTTTATTAATTGAGATATTCTATTAAAACATCTTAATTTTTTTTTAATATTTAGCTAAATATTTACTTCTACATACGTATTCTTTTTTTTAATTAATTTAAATACTAATTCGCTTTATAGAAAATAAATATTAATACATTATGTTTACTTTTATTCTCCAGATATCCATTATAACACTTACTAGTAGGCGAGTACGTGTTACAATGTTTGCTTGAATGACGTCCATCGCTGATGGAAGCTCTTGAAAGCAGACAACTCCAGGCAGAGGTCGAATAAAGAATTTTTCCACTTGAAGCAACATTCTAATATTATGCCTTCACTAAAATTATAGAAAAATTAAACATATCAAAGCAACACTTTATTGATAATCAATGAAAAAAGAGCTACTTAAAGTATTACATGTATAACGCTACCTACTGAACAATAATTGGAATACATACTTTCATGGTTTAGTGAATTCATATTTATCAATTAGGTCTTCAAAATGTGGAGATAATTTAAATACGTTTTGATTATTTTCGTTTTTATCACGATTTTTCAACTGGATGCAATCCAAGCAAGTTGGAAGATATGGATAATGATTTCTATGTTCAGAAATGACTCTTTAGTGAAGGCCCTGAAGAGTGACTGATAGATGAAAATGGTTACCCGCTTGGCTTGTGAGCAACAGGCGATTTATTTCACTGATACCTTTCTTGAGTGAAAGATGAAAAATGTTTAAAAATCTGATGCTTGTGAATTTCTATAATCTCACATATTATTATTATTATTATTATTATTATTATTATTATTATTATTATTATTATTATTATTAATTTATTTTTGAAAACTAAAGATTCACTAATGATTCAACAGCAATTAGACGAAAATTGGCTGCTGTTCACTTGAAACGGTAACAGAATGAAATGTAAAAAATAATTTTTACACTTGGTAGCTGGGTTGTCCTGGTGTAGGGGTGGGGAACCTTTGACATGCGTGCCAATCATGGCACGCAAACGACTTTTTTCCGGCACGCAACTCACCTTAAAAATAATTAAATAAATAAATACATATCCGACATCTTCTGATAGGTTTTCATTGCATCATACATGAGGAGACATTATGTGCATAATCTGGCCTAAAGGAGTTTCAAGAAGTGATGCAAACAGTAACCAAGGTTGTTAATTACATTTCTACACGAGCTTTGAATAAAAGATAATTTCAGAATCTATTGAATTAGGTGGATTCGGTGTACAAAGGACTAATAATGTACAACAATGTTTGTTGGCTTAGTAGAGGTCTTGTTCTGAAAGGATTTGTTGATAAATCTCTTTTTTGGCTAATCAAAAAATGTCTTATAAAGAAATATATGACATCGTATGGGTTCGTAAATGATGTTTTTTGAGATTTTTGGGAACATTTAAATGACTTGAACCTTAAACTACAGGGCTCTGGTAAAATTCTGGATGTTATGTTTTATGACATAAAGACATTTGAAATGAAACAAGGAGTTTTTAAGAGGGATGTAGACAATGGGAGATTGAGATATTTTCCAAACCTAAAGAAATACATCAATGATCTCCAAAAGGATTACCAAACAGACCGTCAATGTCTTAAAAAGCTATTTTTAAACGTCATTGTGTCAACTGTTGAGCAGGTTCTATCTGAGATTTGTTAAGTTCAGAGAATTAGAAGAGACTGCAAAATTCATTGAGTTACCAGAAACTATAAAACTAGATTAATTAAACTCAGATGTTTTCGTGAGTCAATGATTAAAAATATGGATGACTTTGAAATGCAGTTGATCGATTTTCGAAGTAGCTGTTTGGAGACAGAAATTTGTTGACCTCAGAGTTGATTTGGAAAATACTGAAAAGCAGCGATTAGAGATGGAAGTAACAAAGAGAAGTGCGAAAAACGAGGTACTAAGGACTTGGAGTACTATTCCAGAAACTTTTGTATGTTTAAAAACCCTTGCAACAGCATTACTATCCATTATTGCATCTACATATTCTTGTGAATCATTTTCCTCAGTGATGAACTTTGTTAAGTCTCGTAATAGGAGTAGCCTTACAAATGAAACTAGTAGCGCATGCATATCACTAAAGGTTACAAAATATAAACCTGATATAAATTATCTGTCATCAGTGATGCAGCAGCGGCAGAAGTCTCATTGATGCTAAATAAATAAAACTGGACGTTTTATTTATTTATTTCTCTTTTTTTCTTTTTTCTTTCTTTCTCTATTTTGATTTGATGTTTTCTGTTAAAAATGGTAAAGATTAACTTCTGTTTAATATATTATGTGGTAAAATAGCATTTTATTTTATTTATAATTTTTATGTATTACTCGTAAGGGATTACAAATTAATAAAAGAATCTCCTTAAATTTACTTTATTTTATTGTGCTTTGGTCAAGTTAAACGATTGTAAGATTGTGCACTGTAATATATTGGCAAAACGTGAAAAAACTTATGTCTGATTGATCTTTATTAAAAAAACAACAAAACCAAAAATTCAGAATTATTGTTTCCTCTTTTGCGGATGTTTAAAATTGCGTCTTTAAATTGTATGATAGTATGTGGCAGCTAGAATTACACTTAAAGGCAAATAAAAAATATCCACGCTACCAACAGGGTAGAAGGACTTTTAAGTTAAAATTCCGTCACTACGTTTTACATTCATTCAATCTTACATGACTTACAATGATCACTCTTACAATATTCTTTGATTTTACCCGCTCTAGTGTGATTTTTTTGTTTATTTGAAAAGGTTCTTCCAATACTTAAAAGACACCAAATAATAATATGTTCCCCAAAATTTCAGTTGCCATGTGAGAAAAGGTTGCCCACCGCTGGCTTAGTGGATAACGTGACGTACTCTTTCTCGAACCAATAGACTGCAGTTCAAATTCCACCGTGAACATAGATGTTTGTGATCATTATTAGGTGGGAGATTAATTTTACCAACGGGTGTGAGACCAACGCCCAGCTTATTGGAGTCTCGAAGTGGCTTGAAACAAGTTTCATGTTTGGTCTCTATAGCAGGGTTTCCGCTTTATGAAAAACACATAAAAATAATAAAATGATAAAACAAAAGTCTCTTACTTTGCTCACGGTATTCATGCACGATTTACAAACTTTTGTGGGTGGAAGGCGCATAAAAATCTCGTATTGGTGAGAGAAAACTTTTGACACATGAGCTTCTCAAGTTGTAGAAACTAAAATGGAAGCTTCTTAAAGTAAGCAGAATTGTCTCATTTTCATATGCTAATTTATAACTGAACAAATTATTGAAAAAATATTGAGAATAGCAATTCAGATATTGCTAAGAGATTTTGTAATAAGCTAAGAGATTTAGAGATTACAAAATCTCTTAACTTTATACGCAGCTTTAATGATAATCAAATTAGGATTAACTACAATGTCATATATCAATATTACATGCTCTTCTATGTGAGTAAATGACTTTAAAATATTGCATGGAGACAGCCAAAAACCGTGACCTTCGAAGGAAGATAACTACACTGAATTGGCATTTCACCAAGACCGTTTCGAGATCTGTATAGATTACAACACACTGGCAAATATTTCTTGGTTGACTACTCACTTTACTTACCTTCTTGTTTTCCAGGTATTTATCTTTATATACATAATCAGTCCTATTTTTGTAAAATGACACTATGACAGATTGAAGAGAGGGACCTTTATCATGACTTTTCAATTAAGAATGAGTTAACTTGTCTCATTCGAAGGTGAAGAGTTTCCCTCACAGTAAAAGGGGGTAAATCCCTCCACGTTGCGCGCGCGCGCGTGTGTGTGTGTGTATGTGTGTGTGTGTGTGTGTGTGTGTGTGTGTGTGTGTGTGTGTGTGTGTGTGTGTGTGTGTGTGTGTGGTTGCTTTCAGAAATATGGCTATTTTTGTAACGATTTTGTAGATAACATAAACTCCATGTTACTATATTCAGTGAATTTTCAGATTCGTATTGCAGTTTCCCCCATTAACCATTTCAGAGAAGTTCATATGTAGTTCTATATTTACTTTCTTTCCTATAAGATGGCGCTGGTGGTAAGTGGTTTTATTCCATATAATAACAACGCAGGAACTTGAGAAATAATAACTAGGTGTTGCAATGCACTATAATGGAACGCAAAATTTCATGTATCTGTAGGCAGCATTGGTCCCTAAACAGCAGTTATGAACAGGAGAAAAAAAAACACAAACATTTTATAAGCAACTCTCATAATTGAGGCTGTTTATTTCAGAAGTATGAAACTGACAAGAAGAACAACAACGATAGCACCTACGTGAGACTATGCTATATCATTTCTTAGGTTGTGGGGGTGATGCCGTTATATATATATAATACTGAAAACTCTGGAGATCTATGTGAATGCGTATTCATTAAGGAGATGGAATATGAATGAAAAAATATTTATCCTGGTGGAATTGTCTAGCTCTTTTAACTTAATAAAAGGGCATGACCCCCGTGCAGGTATTGAAATTTCTCGTCTGCATGTTCATCTTTTCCCATTTTGGTTTGCATGAGTGATATTTAAAAGCCTCTCGGGTGGTTTTGTTCAGCCATATTTTAAGGAACCCTCTTTCCTATTGGACGGTAATATAAACTAGGAATGATTAAGGAAAGAATGTGCCTACGATGTTAGCAAAAATTCATAAACACCATTCTTTATTGTGGTTTAAATATAAAGCATGTCAAGGATGAATATATTTGCATTTCTTATAAAGAAGGAGAGTTTTTAAGGGTACAAGATAAGGAAACAACATAAACTGAAAATCCCAAGCATGAATTTTGTATTTTGGTTTCCTTTTTTCTCTGATAAAACAGATGGGTTTAGTCCTCTATAGTTTTTCATATCTATTTAATTGATTTTTTCAATGTATGACATAAATGTATATTGTACGTGGAGATATGAATTTGCATGGAGGACTATATTGTTATATTATAAATGGAAATACGAGTATTGTCACTGTAAATACTTCTAAAACCATTTGTGGTAAGACAGCTTGTATTATATTTTTATATAAATGTAAAAAAAGTGAAAGACAACTTGGCAGCAATAGTCGAATATGAAAACAAAGTATGTCAGTTAGCCTATATTAGTAATAATTAGCTTAAAAAAACAAGTTATTTTGCCTGATACGCTCTTGAAAAAGTGAGGATACTTATAAAAGTACTTTAATTTCTCTATGAGAATATTTATAAGAGCACTTTCGTTTGGTAATGATAAAGTAGAAATTGTGTGAGTTCGTAACTCACCCTGTGTGTTTTCGTCGATGGTCCAGTGAGTAAAGCCTTCGTATTTTTACTTTATATTCGTGTTCAATAACAAAAAGTTCTTTTGTCGATAGATGACATCGCCCAATGTCATCACCATGCGTGATGAAGTCTTCCAAGTTGTATGTTTGGTCTTTTACAGCAGAATTCTTGGCTGGATTAATCTTGGCTTGTCTAAGATAATGTATTCCAAGTTTCCAACCTTCTGTGGGATAAAGATTATCAAACAGAAGGTTATAATGCAGGAAAAGCCAATTTTTTCTGCATAGAATTTTGTAGATGTTCCCATATGCTTTTGTATTGCATCCTTTTGCACATGCGAATTTCAACAAGTATCACTGAGAAATACTGCAAACGCGTAGAGGTTAATGTCGAAAGCAGTCAGAAACCATATCAAATCAGTTTTGCTAAAATGGAAATATTCGTTTGTTAAGTGGATTTTTACCCTTCATTTTACTCTTTGTTTAAAATCTTTGAATCAAATTTAAATACCATATACGTAATTAAATCGAAGTTTGTAGGTACAGCTGTTTAATCTTTAAAATGAAATGTTATTATAGTGCATAAATATGTATCATTTGAAAGAAAAACAAGTTGCGTCATTATTTTCCTTGAATGAAAAAATAAATGCATTTCAAGAAGTTAACGAGTTCTTGCGTCATTTATTATAAATGGATTTTATAAGAACTGGCGTTAAAGACTTTACGCTATAAGCGAATATCATGTAAAATAAAATCATCGTCTGTTAAAGAATTCAAAATCCTTGTGTGTGTGTGTGTGTGTGTGTGTGTGTGTGTGTGTGTGTGTGTGTGTGTGTGTGTGTGTGTGTGTGTGTGTGTGTTCCAGAAATAGTTACTCACTTATTAAAATATTTCTTATTAAATATCGGATAAGTTAAGCTTTCCTAACATTAATTTTATATTTGCATTTTCTTTCCTCTCAAATTTAAAAATATTAATGATCAAAGCTATTAATTATATCACAAATTTTGAAACTAATTAAACATTCTGATTATCAATAACATATGCAATCTGAGAAAAAGAGAAAAATATCTCTATTGATTACTAAAAAAAACTAGTAATTTAATATTCTTTGTTAATTATATTAAAATTTTAAAAGAAAATATTAAATGTTTCAATTTAACCAGAACTTAATAGTACACCATTCAATTTTTATATGTAGTCATTATTAAAAACTTCATCTATGTTTTTTTATTTATATGCGATGAGCCGGCGGTGATTAATACCCTTGGAGGGTAATGGATGGCAATGCTGTACCAATGAAGTTTAACTGAGGTTCGGCTGTTGCTGTTACCCCCCTTGGGCGATGAAATTCCAGAGTTTTGAGTTCGCTCTCTTAAGGTTTTTGCCTTGAGGGAGCAATTTGAGTTTTCCGGGGAAAGTGTTCTCCGGCACGGCCCGCTGAGGGGCTTTGTCGGTGAATGCATTTCTTCGGAATATGAGCGGTTCTACTCGGTAGTGGTGTTGTGGGTGGAAGGCCATCACTGAGTGGAGCCACCGCTGCGATGGACGGTCTTTCGCCCACGATTGAGTGTCCTAGGGATCTTCCAAATTTTTAGAGACGGCTTTACCTTTAAATATGGCAATGCTGTAGCCAATGAAGTTCTAACTGAGGCTCGGATTTTACTGTTACCCTCCTGCCATGATCAGAGCTTTAATAACTCAATAATACCTTATCCCTACACTGTCCTCTACAGATAACGGGGAACATGAAAAGCATTCTTGCTTCGCCCCTTTAAGCCAGTCCTTTTAAGGACTTTTAGTTATATGAATTCTTTGTGATTCATTGTCTTCATTATATAGACTTTATTTGTGTTTTCGGCTATTTGATAAATATTTTCACTCTCAGTTATTAGTTCGATTTATCGAGTTTGATTTCTCGAGTTTGGAACTGCACTGTAAAAATAAGTGTTGATTAGCAGCTGGTCAATTCAACAGCACCTGTTCATTAAAGTATCTATAGAATAGACAGAAAGTGGAAACTGAACTTATATGAGAGAGAGAGAGAGAGAGAGAGAGAGAGAGAGAGTGGAGTGTTTAAATGGACCTGTGAGAAAGGTATAATTAATTGAGCTGATTTCCCTTCTCTAGATAGTATCGAGCAATATTTAGAGGATTTTGGTGTACTACTCTATATATCTGAGAAATATTTGGGATTTGTGCTCAGGACATTAGAACCGCCAAGATTAGAATCTTAGCTGTTCTAACAACTGAGCGCTATAAGAATTGTCAAATGAAATGGAGGAATAGTGTGTATTGTCATCTGTAAAGCAATGAATAGGAATTTCAGTTTACAAGAGCTCGTCATTTATATACAAGAGGAAGAGAGCGTGTGTGAAAGTACAGAACCCTGAGATACTCCTACATTCTTGAGGAAATCTGCGGAGAGGAATCCATCTACCATGACTCGTATTAAAAGACCATGAGATAGTTGGCAATCGAGTTGCGGAGTGTGGAAGACGGTTAGTTAAGTTTGTTAAGTCAGGGAGTTTGTTAAGTAGACTCTTGTCCCAAACCTGATCAAATACTTTTGAATTGTCGAGAGTAATCACATGAGTTGCTCTCAAGTTTTCTACAGCTTGAGTCCAGAGATGGATGATGAAGGCTAGAAGATATTGGCTATGATTCTGTAGTGGCAGAATCCATACTGGAAGTCACTGAATAAATAAATTAATATATATTCGGTTCTCTGTTTAATCACCGAGATACATCATTATTAGCGAATATTTTATTCTAAAAACGCCTGCATTACGTTGAACATATCGTTTATAGCATTTTCGTATTCTAACAAAAGCTTTAGCTCAAGCTTTTAGTAATTTGTATCAAATTATATCTAATGGATTTATAAAAGAACTACACGCACTGTGAAAGGAGATTGCATATAAAAACAAGAATTCTTAAAATGCTAATTTTTTTTTTAAAACAAAATGAGAAAACAAAACATGTTTTTAATGCTTCCCAATTTTTAGATGTGTTAAGGCAAACAGACAGACGTTGAATATGTCGGATGTTGCTTTTATAGATAGACCACTGCACTTAAGACGCTTGATGGCTTCCGGTCGTCTGTAAAGTCGGTCATTGACCTCATTTGTTTTGGTCTGAGGAAGAGCACAACATCCCATTCTGTTGCTGCATTGTTGGGATAGAAATAAGAAGTTTAAAAACACTATTTGATTGGCTTTTAATGAACATTCTCATCCTGCAGGCATTTTACGATGTTGCTAACGAAATAAAAAAAAAGTCTGCGCTAACATAAAAGGCTAATATTGTATATAAAAGTATCTACAGTTATTTTTTTAGAATACTATTCAACAATTATTCATTTTCTTGTGAAGTTAATGTACTTTAGAATGGAATGGTGCTGTGCATTTTCTTAAAAATAACGAAGCATATACCGTGAAGAGAAAAAGAAAGGAAGCAACATAACAATAATACACAAACAAAGAACAGGAAACCGAGGATGTTCCGGATTTTCTTAACTTGTTATGAGTGACCAAATGGAGAGAATGTGTTGTTCACCAAAGCAATTGTTGACTTGTATGGCTGGCTATAAAGAAGACATATCGAAATGTTTTAAATGGATTCTTTTTTCAGTAAATGCATTTAAAAAAATCACACGATCGATACAAGTTGTTTTTAAAGTTTCTGCTAGCTTTATCGAGATTGTAAAAAAAACAGCACAAAATAAGACACAAATGTGAAGAAGATGGATGTGCTCACAGAGGTACAATAAAAATGCCGTTAATAACATAAACTCACAGAAAGTATCTTTTGCAACGGTTATTTTATAAAAGATTTTATTTCATTTTTCATGTAATTTTCACACAGTCATATCATCACAACGCATTATTTTTCTGCGTTTGTTACACTTTTTTATGGATGGAAATGTAATTTTTTTTATTAAACTTGAACGTCATCATTGGGTAGTTTCGAAATGGAATATATTCGATTACAGAGATGGGACGGGATGTCATTCAGCCAAGTTTATTTATTTTCAAAAGGGGTTGAGCATTTTAAAGATCGCTGGGATGCAAAGTGTTTCTCAAGTAATCATGGACTTTCAGGAAGAGAAGGAGACCAGTTTTTATTGTCATAACTAAACGAATAGGCCTACGATATATTCTGATAGACTGTTTATATATTAAATTTAGAAAAAATGCATTCGTTCGATAAAGCTTTGGTGTCAGTGTTCATGTAGCATCACACTTCGTCTACATTTTGCGTCTTTAGTCACAGATTCAATATCCAAACTTACTCATAGAAATTACCATTGACCCATAATATAATGAAAAGGAATTTTGATAAAATTAAGCTCTAATAATCAACTGGCGTTCCGCACTATAAGTTAAGTACCATGTTGATCTACAAATATGAATGCAATTCGTGTGCTAATACCGATATCCTGATGACTTCCCTTTTTATGATGTACATTTTGTTTTGGACTTTTTCACTTTACATTGACAACATCAGCTTAACGTTCTCTATCATTTTTTACTGGCTCCATAACCCCATGAAGCTGACAAATAATATTAGAAACATCAATTGTAGTGGACAATTTTCTGGAGCAATGAATGCATTTTTATATTTCAACTAAAAGATTGAACTAATGTATTTTTATCTCCAGTTTATTAAGTGAAACAGTCAAAATTAGAGAATGAAAAACATTGGTATCATTGAGATAATTTTCCATTCATAATGGGGGAAAAATCACAATGAAAAAAATCCAGTAAATGCCAACAATTCGAATCCCATTGTTGGCATCAATCTTTGTTAATGTCTTTAGGTAGGAGATGAATTTCATCAGCCAATGTGAGACAAACACCCTGCTTATTGGAGGACTGATGTAGTTTGGGAAAAAAATTCATATTTAGTTACTACAGCAGAGTTCGTTTCCTGATTATTTAAACAGCACATTCACTATGCTAATACTAATGTATTACAGCTCTGAAAGCCTTTCTCGGGTGTGATTCACGTAAATATGGATGATTGATTTGTCTTAAAATATGCAGAAGAGGACAAGAAATAGAAGAGCAGAGAATCAACAATATCAAACAACCACACCTCCAATGCAGAACATTTTGAAATTTTTTCTCTGAAATAAAGACAGTTAATTAATTGGTAAAGCTCAATTACAATTGGGGACTAAGAAGAGATAGGAGACTGCAAAGGTACACTGCTTGGAAAGTAGTCAATGGACCCCCCCCCTTGGGCATCGTGCCATGTAACGAGTCACGCATTTGTAGCTGGTATTAATTCGAAGAATATGATGCTCCCAAGTCAGTGCAACTGTGTCCCGGTGAAATGAATGCAAGAAAGGAACCGAATTTGAAAGCGATGTTGTGATAGGATGCCATGTTGCAGACCTATCTAATCAGCAAACTGTTGACAAATTGAGCCATCCCAGGTCAATAATCTGTGATACCACACTGAGATCGAAGTGTAGGAAGTCAACTGCAAGTGCCACCCGCAGTGAAGGACCAGTCACACTCACCGAACGTGGCTGTAGGACCCTACGATAGATAATATGTAAAAAACATCAATCGTCGGCAGACGTTGAATGTGGAGTTCCGACTCCACATTCAACGACTGGAATACGAATCTGCACAAAAATCATTCAGAAATCAGAATCGAGGCTCACAACATGGTTTTCCATGGCAGGACCGCAATGTGCAAGCCCTACAGTACCGAAACCAACATGCTGCGTTGTTTTCAATGGGGGCAAAGGGCGTGTACAGTTTGGAAAGTTGTGTTATGGAGCGACGAATGCGCAGTAAACGTCTCTTACAAGAGTGCGTAATCTCTACTCCGAACTTTGGAGGTACCTGTGTGATGGTATGGTCCTGTTGTTTGGCTTCGGACCTCTCTTTGTGGTGCCACGAACATTGGACTTTGAGAGGTATACGAACATTCTGGACAATGGAATTCTTTCTACTTTGTGGCGTTTCTACGGAACTAACCATTGTGGTCTTTCAGCAAGACAATGTACCGTGTCACAAGGCTGCTGCTGCTGTAACTGCGTGGTTTGTGGACATGAGCGTCATCACACTTGACTGGCCTCCACATAGCCCTGATCTCAACCCTATTGAACATCTGTGGCATGAACTGGTCTAAAATTCTCATTGATCGCTATCCCACGCTTGTGGAAAGTATGCACCGTAAGATTGCCCCGGTCATCGCAGCGAAAAGAGGTCGTACATCTTATTACGGTGTCCGTTTACTCCTGTCAAAGCAGTGTATATCTTGTATGTTACTGAACGTATTTTTAACACTCTTCCAGGTGCGGAAAATACTATATCTGGGAATCGTGAAAAGAGAAGGAAGAACGCCTTATCGTGGCCTCTTTCTGACAGCATTCAAACTCACGGTTTTAACATTATATTTTCAATGAACTATTTTTGTTTTTAATTCCCAAGTCTTTGCCTCTATTTTGTCGATGTACACAATGAAAGTTTTTAAATATCAAAAGTGAACAAGGTAAAATTTTCAATCGTAGGTATAAAACTATTGCAAAAAAATGAAAATATTTTGAAAACGAAACATACTGGCATTAAACCAAATAAATAATAAGTTATTTTCTATTTCATTTCTACTCAAACAGCAGACGTTCAGAATCAAATACATAATGATAGCATTTACTTCGACTGGAAACGAATAAACGAATCTGCTTAGATTAACATCTACGTCCACTGACCAATAAAAAAAATATGTTTACGTACGTGGGCTGTTCAATAAGTAATAAAACTAATTTTACTGTGGCGAAACCACTCATCACAATATTAACTCTTCTGTGGAATAAAGAAATATTGCTGTCTGTATTAACAAAAGAGGTTGATAGATGGCGTATACGGGCTGATGTGCCAGAGTGTCAGGTGACTAAATGCAAGTGTTCATCTGCGCGCCTACGAGGCGCGACCAGTCTTCGAAATGGAAGCGTCCTTGGAACAGCGTTATGCGATTAAATTTTGTGTGCGTTTGCAAAAATCGGCATCGGATACTTTTAACATGATGCGCGAAGCTTTTCACGATGAAGCAATGTCGAGGGCAAGTGTTTTTCGCTGGCATAAAACTTTTAAGGAAGAAAGGCAAAATGTGGAAGATCTTGAACGTGAGGGAAGACCTTCAACGTCCATCACAGAGACAATGATCAACACAGAAGCGATTATCATCAAGCACGTCAAAAGGAAGCGTCCATTGCTGAAGAATGGCTTCTTATTGCACCACAATAATGCAAGGCTCACATATTGCTGGTTGTGTAGTGGACGTTTTGCAGAAGACCAACACAGATATCCTACCACACCCTTCATACAGTCCTGATCTCGCACCGTGCGATTTCTGGCTGTTTCCTCAGCTCAAGAAACCACTAAGAGGCCGCCATTTCGAAAGCAGCAAAGCATGTGTAAAAGCTGCGGAGGCTGTTTTGAAAGAACTCTCAAAAAACGGACTCTCACATGTGTTTAAGCAGTGGACGCAACGTTGGGACAAATGCATCGAGTCTCACGGTAGTTACTTCGAAAAAGACCATGTAAATGATGACGATTAAAGGTAATCTGTTTTCTGTATAAATATAGTCTTATTACTTATTGAACAGCCTACGTACATAATTCAATTGACAAAATATCTAATGGTGTTTATCTCATAACAGACATTGCAACAGTCATGCCACAAACTAATAGAATAGTTTAAATTAGGACAATAAGAAGATTCGAATTAACGTTTGCCGAGGAATTATTATATATTACGAAATACATCATATTTAATATGTTTATAAGCTAACAAGAATGATCTCAATCGAGATAATGTATACGACGAAAAGGATATATAATTTGTAGAAGAAAACAAACTTTGAAAAAAAAAAAGCTTTGTTATTTGAGATAGACGCCAATAAAAAAACAAAGCTCTGCCATCTCATGTTAAATATAGTCTCACTCTTTATGGAACTCCACTGGACTCAATAAACTCCAATGCAAAAGTGTAACATTCACTTTCACGCAATAAAGATGAAAATAAAGATTTCAGTTTTTATACAATTCTGCCAAGTGCTCTGTCTGGAAGGAATTACTTATCGAGAGAGAGAGAGAGAGAGAATATTTCTGTCGATCTGTAAATAAGTGGAAGCAATTTCTGAATGGAATCGTAGAGTCCTATTGATCTCAATAAGAGTAATCTAACATCATATTTCTACGTCCTGTTTTTCTTGTTCGACCAATCAGAAGCGTCCACTTGCTTAGAGAAACCCTTGGAATTCCAGATAAAAGTAAAAATTATGGAGATATTCTCTAAGGAATGTTTCTGTTTTCATCGAAGATCACGCGAGAGGGTTTCACGACATTTTTCTTTTATCTAGACAAGAATTTCAACATGTACGCTGTTGATATAATGGGGCTTTTGTACCTCCGTAAAAGCGTGTTACGAAGATTACGAGCATCATGAGAGTCTAATAAAGATTGTGCTTCCTTGTTACATCTTTCTATGGTGCTCACATTATCTATCAAGAAATGAATTCTCTAGGAAGGTATCAATGTTTGCTCAATGGTGATTATATTTTCTCATTTCTTAAGGCTTGTGAACACAATCAAACCATTTTTTTTTCAAACAGCAGTAGATCATTGCTATTTTTTTCCTTTTAAATTAAAATCTCACCTGCGAACGGTTGCAAACCTGTAGCACATTAACATGGGCAGCCCTTGCTATTTTGTCAAGCTAATTCACTGCGTGAATGAGATCATCGATGTCTATTTACTGTGCATCTTGAAACGCACTAAACTAACGTCTCCATCCAATCTATCTCTGTCCTTTGGAATACTCTCTATCCTTCACTCTATCTGCCTAGAAAATTATATCCCACAGCTATTCAAATTTCTTCTTTCTTCGTACAATTTCTGACACAATATCTATATCACACTGATGTAATATAAGTATTGTGACGTTGTGTGTGTGTGTGTGTGTGTGTGTGTGTGTGTGTGTGTGTGATATAGAAACTTTTCATTTGTGGACTTCTGTGTGCACACAATTTTTCACGTTTGTCATTTTTTTTGGAATATACAAAAGCGGAGGAGATTGTTGAAAGTCATTGCTCGTTCAGACGAAATACTTTTCCTCCGACTATCAATATTTTTAAAATATTTAAAATCCGCACTTGAAAACTCACAAGAAGGGAAGCTCAAATGTTTGACTATTTCAAAAAGAGTAAGAAAAATTCGAAAATTACATCAGGACAGCGCTGTCTTCCACATCTCAAAAATATAGCTGGTGTGAAGAAACCTGGATGACTGCTGACGTAGAACATTCCTGAACTATAAACGCTTCTGAATATTTAATATAAAATCTTATGAGCTTACCGACTGCATGCTTCACAGTCGACAGTCTTGTAATTACTCTACAGGAAGGAAACTTAATGATCAGATGGGAAAATATTGTCATTTGCTTATATATAATTTCATCATCTTTCGTATTCATCAGATACCATTCAAGAGGAATTTCTTTAAAATATTTTGTTATATATAGA
This sequence comes from Typopeltis vanoorti, assembly GCF_054136105.1. Lineage (NCBI taxonomy): Eukaryota > Metazoa > Arthropoda > Arachnida > Uropygi > Thelyphonidae > Typopeltis > Typopeltis vanoorti. The sequence goes on from NC_143556.1 coordinate 58,531,150, forward strand.
CATCTTCATATACTGAATATTCGTTTGAAAAAAAATATTCATAATCATGGTCTAAAACTAGTTTTATAAGATTATTTATAATTGACGTAATGGACGTTTGATAGAAATTATATTCACTTAATGCTACAAAAGACTTGTAATTTTTTATCAGTATAGTAGTGGATATTACTATATGGATAACAAAGTAACAATCAGTTTCTAAGGAACTTAGTGAGTATGGATTAAAGATCAGTATTTCACAAATCAAACACAATGTGTTCGTGCAAAAAGCCTATGAAAATTCAGTAATGATGAAAAATTGGATTCTTTCTTTTAGTGTTGCACGGTGATCAGCATTCATTTTAGAAATTATGGCCTTTACAACCGTGTTATAAATATCTGTTTTAATTTCCCGACGTTTCGACCTTCATAAGATATACAAGGATAAGCTGAGTTACATTTCACACAGTAAGCTAAAGAAATAATAATTTGATCACCGGTTATTCTACTGGTATGACCTCCAGTGAAACAAAAATATGGATAAAATTAAAAATTAATTAAATATTTAGAAACTACATCAAAGTTAAATTCTGTTTAAGATAACATGGGAGAAACATTCTTTCATATAGATAGTTTTCTTACAGTAACAATGATGTCCTATTTTTAACATGTAATTGTTATATTAGATTTACGATTCTGGATTATCTGCAGTCCTGTTTATAGTTAGCTCTTAGGGAGAAAGGTTCCGTGGGTAGAATATGTGCCTTCCATATGCTTGGGATTTTCAGACCACCATTATTGTTCAGATTGGGGTGGCTGATAAGAATCTCACAGGCGTCCTTAAATTTGCGTTCATGCCATCTTTTGGTGTGATGTAACAATTGGTGCTTTTCCAGTCAATTCTATGTAAAGTGTTCAGAGCATAATCAGAAAGGCTTCACCATAGTTATTATATTTAATGTATCGTTTATGTTCCTTTTGTCTGATAGGAATTGTGCGTCCTGTTTCCCTTATATATGGTAGATTACGGTGCAATAAATACGGTATACTCCAGGGTGGGCCAACGGAGGGAGTGGGTCTTTGGATGAGTTCAGTAAGCTTTTTAATTTTGCAGGAGGTTTAAAGGTGGCTTTGATGTTGTATTTCTGTAGTATTCTGTTTATTTTATCTGATGTCCCTTTAATGTAAGGAATGGTTATAGTTTTATTGTAGTCTGGTTTATCTTTGTTTTTTGTTGAGGTCTTGTAGAGAATTTTGTTGATAGTGTTTTGACTGTAACCATTTTTTCGAAAAGTAGTATTGCTGATAACCTTTTTTCTAAAACGTTTTGAGACATGTAATAAAGTATCGAAGGTACATTTGATTATATCTCTCTTTTATTCAATATTAAAATTCCTTTTATACATCCAAACGTTATTATACATTAAAATGTTAATATGAAATATTAATATTTCTTTTAACAGAAAACATCACTATATTTGTCATATATTAAAATATTAATATTCGTTTTAGAACAGAACTGCTTTTACTATGTTTGTGAATCTATTGTAGAACTGAACGTAATAAAATTTAAGATTTCAGTTATATTTGAGTTAGGTAGCTGTTTACTATTACCTCAGACGTTTCTTATAAACTAAAAATTAGAAGCTTAAATACCATTCCTTTTGTGCAAATGCAAATGCTTAAAAAAAAAAAAAAAAAAAAAGGAACAAATTTGACAACGAATTTTTCTTGGCGAGTGACCAAGAAATTATTTATTATTATTATTTTTTTATTTTGTGTCTCCAACCCATGGAAGGTTGTAAATCTATAGTACATTAGTACTGTACGAAAAAAATAAAAAAATAGAAGTATACAATTGGTAAAACCGAAGAACCAAAACCTGTCGAACCAATGTACCGATTTTTTTTCTAATAATAGTCAGAGAGGAAGTAATTTAATTCATTTTAACTTAATTACTTGGTATACCTCATAGGGAGTGCAAAATTTAACACATATGCAAGTAAATTCATCTTCAAAAGATAACTTTCTGTAAAAATCACAAATAGGTTGAATTCACATATTTTGATACGAAGCTTCATAGTTTGCAAGTTCAACTTACATTTTGCGTTTCTGGAAATTTTAATGCTTGAACACGATATTAGGAATAATAAATTCACTGTAACTACTAATACACAAAACGTTGTAAGTCTGATATAAATCGAAATTAATTGGCTGTTTAACTTCTAGCAACTTGTTCAAATTAAAGATGTTCAATAAAATTGTTCAAATTCAAACACCAGACGAATGGACTCCAAACGTTTTAGCCTGCTATCCAAAATCAGATCACATTAGCCATGCAACCCAAAGAGCACTCGGTTGCATGGCTAATATGTATTAAAACATTTCCAAAAATGCACAATGATTACGAACAACGAGTTTGCTTGATTAGTTTGGGAAGGTGCGATTAACTAAAACGTCCTCGATGTCGAACCGACGACTTCGATTTATAGACCTGCTAAGCTTTTATCACTTTTTTAAACTTACAGCCTTTCAATCACAAACAGAAGTCTTTGGAAGATCGAATTTATGTCTTTAATGAATTAATTTAAGAAACGAAAATGTGAAAAGAAATTTTATAAAACCAATGACAAATGCAATTTGAAGTACAGACCAGAGAATCAATTATATCATAGTTTCATCTACATATCCTTTCTGTTGTGGAGATGAATATGTTAATCAAAATTTCGAAATTTTTTCACAATATATTATTAAGAACCTCAGGAAATAATAAACAAGAGTCAAATTATATTTCTGAGTTTTTGTTTAAATTCATTTTTATAACTTTACAGAATTTGTAATCTTTATATTAAACTTTAAAAACTAATAAAAATCTAGAATTTTTAATATATTCTTTTCAAAAAGTTATTTTATTAAAAACACCTAAGAAAATATTAAATTTTCTTAGGTGTTTCCTAAATAATTGCGTTTTTGAATATATCTGATATGAGGGTGCCCGGGGTAAGAATAGCCCCACTGTAGCTCATGCCTGTCGTACGAGGCGACTAAAATGGGTACCGAGGGAGGGTAATGGATGGCAATGCTGTAACCAATGAAGTTCTAACTAAGGCTCGGCTATTGCTGTTACCCTCCTGCCATGATCAGAGCTTTATATAGCTCAATAACACCCTATCCTTACACTGTCCTCTACAGATAACGGGGGAATATGAAAAGCATTCTTGCTTCGCACATCTAGCCAGTCCTTTTAAGTACTTAAGATATCTGATATGACTTGGGAGGGAAAATGCAATTTTTTAAATTTTATTTTATATAATATATATAATAATAATAATATTTTATATATAATTTATAATATAATATAGTATAATTCGCTCAACAGACTAGATTTCGTGGGGAATACGTAGAATATCCGATATATTCAAAATTGAGCTTTTCAACAATCTCCGGATGTATAACATAGTTATTCCAGAGAGAAGGGTTCCATGTTATGTCGCAGAGTGCTATTATACAGCACAGAAAAGAAACGTAAAACCCCCTCGCGCGCGCGTATGTGTGTGTGGTAAGCATTTGAATTTTGTTTGAGGCTACATTATTTTAAGATAAAAAAAAAAGATGACAAAATTCCTATGGAGAATCCACTTTGAACATTCATATGTGAATCAAATGATTAGCCAACTGTGAAAAAATTCTTACGAAAGCAAATAAATAAATAAATCTCACGTAGCATAAGGAAGCTTTAGACATTCATAAATATTTAAATGACTTTAAACAAACTCGAGAAACATGCCGCATTTCGATATTCACAGTTATCCTGTTTTTTTTAGGCCGCTTTCACACCACGAAGAAAAATAATGTGAATGTGTAAAGTACAAATTAATGCAAGAATTCTGTTTAAAATAAGTTGGAATTTTACATAACAGCGCTATTACTGTCCGCCCAGAGAAGTTGTTGAACAATGCGGTAGCGAATGGGGAAAAAATATAATAATTGGCCATTTATATGCAGAACGTGGTCTGGCAAAAACATCACTTCAACGCTATGTTTTAATCCAATATGAGGATTTTATAACCATTACTATGATAATGCAAAGCGGACATTTTTTAAAGATGGGGAGGGAGAGAGAAATAGAATGCTGTACACTTACTTGGAATGTTGTGCCTTCTTTTCATTTGAACATTTCGAACAATTGGAGCCTTTATAACTAGCCAATCCACTCTCAATTTCTTTTATTTTATATTTTATTTCAAACCTTATTTCTGAACATTAAATTGCACTTGCTGACAGCGAAGCTCTGAAATATTAATAGCATTCTTCTAAACTGCAACAACAGTGATCTATTTTATGACAGTGTGGGGGGGATAATAAAAACAGCCTTTTTCTCACAATGTGATGATAAACTGCTCAAACAAACACTCCGAAGACAAAAGAAAATTGAGATAAATTATTTATTTAATAGGACATGGAGAGTACATCATGTTTTCGGAGGGTTCTATATATTTTACTGAGAGAGGAAGATATTGTTGTGTCACTTCTTCCTAATGACTCCAAAATGAAGCTAGCAAACCCAAACGTTCGTATTCTAAGATCTCATTTAGTCCATTGTCCATCATCAAGTACTGTTTTAGTAAAACCAAGCAATAACTAATGATTATTTACTTTTGATAGAAAAATACTTGGTAAGAATCACGTCAGTTTCGTTTATTGATTTATTTATTTAAGGTGTCAGATTTATGTACCGTAAACTTAACCAACTAACTGATAGGTTTTTGACATTATCATTAATGAAGTTTTTTGGTAAAACTGGAAAAATCCGATATTGGATCATTTCAAAGATGCTTGTTTTAAAGGATAAGTAAACCAGTCTTAAAGATTTTATCCAAGAAACTTATTCGCTTTAAACACAAAAATATACGGAATGCTTGGTTACCTTATTTTTAAGGAGATCCAAATCTAAACAGGTTATTCGACTTACAGTACGGTACCACTATGGATAAGTAGAAACAAATTTTACTGCATATTATCACGACAAATGCTGATGAAAACATCTCTTATTACATATTAAAATATTCAACTTAAGATGCAGATATTTAGCTAGCTTGAATCGAATCCAACTAACTAGACAGTATCTTGATACAGCATTTTCATCATGCAACATAAAGTGCTAGAGGATTAGACTCTAAAAAAGAAGAATTCTTTCTACCATAAGTTAGGTTATTAGATAATTTTTCTCGCTAACAGTGAGACTTCAGACGTTTACTTGAAGAACTGAGGTGGCTTGAAAGAAACAAAAAAGGTCCTGCATGGTATTTAGATCAGGATTCGCGTGCTCACTGTATACTAATTCGTAATAAGTTGTCAGACTTTTAATGGATGGGATTCACATAAAGTGTACAAGTTTTGTACACTAAGAAACCTAACTGTGAAATAGTGGACGCACCTTACAGAGTTCCATACGTGTTTTTATAAGTCTGAAGTATTTTCCACAAGAACTTATAAATGCGCATTCATTCCATATATTTTCCCCTTTGATATTTCTCTACGCCAGGTGCGTTCCTCCTTTTGTACACATATGTAAAGGTTTCCACGTGACCACCCAAATTTGTAGATACTCGGATACTTCTCGAGATAATATTTATCTTTCGAACACTGCATCCAGTCAACACACACGCCAAGTGCCGACACTCAGCATGGTATAACTATTGATGCAATTCTTATAAAAGACTGAAAAAAAAATCAACGCAGGTCTCTTGGGTATAAGCCAATATGAATAGAAACCAAGCATTAAAACTCTACGGCATTTGGAAAATACATGGAAGGCGCATACAAATGACATGCAAAAGTCAATATCATATGTAACACCATGCATCTGTAAATTGTTCCGGTAGCAAAGAGTCAGACATCTAATTGTTTATGGATGAATAAGTTATTTTATTATGTAATTACATAAATAAAAGCCTTAGAAGTTATAGAATTTTTTAATGTGTCGGAACTTCGTTTGTCTACTTGGATTCAAAGACTTCATATGCCTAAGCAAAGTTGGATTTCATAAATGTCGCGAGATATTACCATGTTTGTAAATTGCTGATTTGCATGCTTTTGCTGGAGGGAAAAGAGCTTTCATGGAAAGATTTTAGGAAAGAAACACATCTTATATGCGTTTCTTTCCTAACTATAAAAGCTCTTGATATCTGAAATCGTATCCGAATCAAAACCTTTTGGAACAAAGAGTATTGCTGCTACTGACTAGGCAACGAAGGCGATTTGAATAAAATATTTACATAACTTACCTAGTTATGTGAGTTTTCAACCAGGGGTTCATTCTAACACGTATTTTGTATATTATTCAGTCTGATTATAAACTCTTTTCGGTTTTTGCATGCTACGCAATACCCATCTTCTTCAGAGTTTTTTTTTTATTTCTATTTATTTATTGAGCTTACACAACATAATAAAGAAAATAAGATGAAATAAATGTTTCCCAATAATTTTCATTAACTTAAATGCTATCAAAACGATTTTATAATTCTCTTTTCTCAAACAAAAACAGGACAATAATTTAAAAGAGCTTAAAGTTGTCACTAAACAAGAATTAGCTTAACAAGAGACGTCTGTGGTCGAGAGTACAATGGGACCGATAGATAGGAAATTAGCGACGTTTGCGCTAGTCGCGAGACAGAAATTTGATGACCAGGGTATTAAAAAGAAGTAATGGAAAAGACATTAAACATTTACAAGACGAACGAGTAAATCCTTAAGAACTGTAGCGGTTTGTTGAAGATAATGAGCTATTTAAGTAACTTATAGTCTTCTAGGATTAAACGCTTCCCTACGGTAAATTTTCCCTGCATGCGAACCGCACAATCCAAAGATTATTTCGTACGTGCAAGAATCTGTCGTTTTTATTCGAAACCGCAGTAATTTGAACATAACACGGCAAGTTATCTTCTGGCGTTGTGGTTCAAGGGAATACTGGTGAGTTGCATATGCGCAGATGATGGCCTGTATTTAAGCATGCCTGCATTAACAGCCAAAATAACTCAATTTCTAGGCAGGTTAATTTCCATCTTCAACGAACATTTTAAAACAAACCTACAGTCGAAAGTGAAATGATGTAGAAACTTAAGAAGACTAAGGTTAATAACCGATTCTAGTATGTCATTAATGTTGAATCTTTCGCATTTAACTATCTTGCAAAGGCTAGAAATCTGTTAATGAGGTACTACACTAGGAAATATGAATATGCAAATAGCGTTAACTACAAGAACACTATTTTATTCCTAAGTTGGTATGAAACAGATGATTATTTTTAAGACTGGACATGGCATATGACATATTTCCAGGAACAACTCATTTCACCAAGATTAGCCTAGGACACTACAATTACAAATATTATATTTTTTGCAAGAAAATTCGGATTCCATCGTTTCATCTAACGACGTGTGTACTGTTTGAAAACTATTTTTATCCTAGTTTTCAAAAAAATTGGAACCAAAGAAACAGTTATCATCATACTGTATATCATAGGCTTTATCTATCAAAAATTTAATTCTCTTTTTCTTGCAATGGCTGTATTAATTTGATCAGCTTTTCATTGGATTTCAAAAATTATCACCGATTGTGTTTTGAGAAATTATCGTGACTTCTGTGTATTCTTGTGGTAACGCTTCCATAACATTGGATAGATCGATAGACAAAAGACAATTACAGGTATTCGACCCCGACTAGAAGAGCTTCTACTTCTAGGTCATTTTAAACAGTTCCTTATTTAGTCTATCTTTGGTACAAGCAAGTAAGTTTATTTCTCCTGAAATTTGGGATTTAACTCAATATCTCAAAAAATCAACTTTAGAGTTCATGCTATTTTCGACCATAATATCATAATACAAGTTAGGCTTAGGATCATGAAATAGTGATTTTTGCTATTTCCTTCCTCAAAATAAAGAAATATCTGTTGCTTCGAATTCAACTAGCAGTAAGTGGAGGAGTGGAGGTGGAGACCATCAGCTGACACCTATTTCCAAAAGTTGGTTATACGAGTTTCACCAATTATCATTGGGGAACAATGCGTTAGAGAATTTATTATTTATTTAAAAATATATAAATTATTGTACGATTATTTGATATTGTAGATGATGTTCTCAAATGTCCGTCCAATGCACTCTTTTGATCACTGCCCTTAGAAAATTTTTCTTGGTCATCTTATCACTAATAACTTATATAAAATTAGCATTTTATATTCTACCCATCATGATCCAAACGATATCAAGAAATAATTGATCACCAAATTACACTGTTTTAAGTTATGACTGGAGAAGCCCAATTTCGTGAATTTGCTTGCTGTATCCTACCATCTAGGTGCCTTTTCATGAAAATCCCACCGATAATAGGTTAGATATGTATGGTACACTAGTAGTGTAGGTACTCTGAGCGCTCATTATCCCACAACTTTGCTATAGAAACCAGATATAATACTTTTTTCAATAACTAAGGCTAAGGTCTCGAACTAGGAGAACAAAACACCAACAAAAAGAGTGATACACTTAAATTGGTAATCCTTGCTCGTATTGTTCACAAAAAAATTCGTAATGGACTGGTTGTGAACTAGAAAAATTAATGAATACACAAAATTCTTTTATCTGTGGGAAAAAAATAAGAAACAATTCTTAAGAAGAGGTTTCCAACGAAAACGCTCCACATGAAGACCTAGACTGAAGGTGTATTCCGACGGAAATACTCTTATTTGGAAGTAATGTTCAATGAAATTCGTTATTCTGAAATACGCATTGTTTGTTTCAAAGACACACCACAAATCAGTCCCCAGCTTTCACCATCACGGCAGCTGAGTGCTCTTCTGTTTGCACTGAATGGAAGGTGAAAGGAATAGCGCAGAAAGCTTCTGCCATTTCCAGTTCAAAATTCTAGTTAGCATTGGTGAATTTTTTTATAATGTGAATCGCGCCTACAAATGGTTCTTAGTCTATTATATTATAGTAGTATTTCTGTATGGTTAAAGACTATAAATTCTTGAAATCCTGTTCTAGTGACCAAACATATGGAATTTTTGAAGCTATTCAAACTTCCTTTAAGCAGAGCATTAATAACAATGAAACTAATCTCCCATCAAAAGATACAAACTATTCTTGCCAATCTGTGGGATTCCAACCCATGGCTATTGTTGAGAGACGATGTGCTAATCACTCGGTTAATCAATTCGGTATTTGCATGTTTATCATATGCGTGTATATTCAATATTCGATTTTTATGAGCTGTGTCATTAAAAATTTGTTATAAAGTATCCTCTACTTAAACAATACAAGAACCATAGAAGCCCAGGAGAAGATGGTATCAATATATAACTTTTCAAATGCTCTGGAGACAACTTCAGATACAAACTTCTAGAATTGATGAATAAGATCTAAATGGATAATTCAATTACCACCAGAAAACTGATAAAATGATATGATCGTTCCCATCTTCAAAAAAGGTAATATTAACGAATGTCAAAATTATAGAGGTAATGGCTTTTTAAATACCGGATATAAAATATATTCACACACTTAAAGACCAAATTAAACAAACATTATGAAAATATTTTTGGAGAGGATTTAAATGGTATCCGACGCCTTTTTCACTCTCAAGCTCCTGATATAAAAAAGAAGAGAATTCAATTTAGATACTCATATATTATTCATCGATTATAAAAGGAATTTTGACAAAGTCAATGGAAGTAAGCTACTGGCAATTTTAGAAGATGACAACATTCCTAACCAGTTAATGAAAGCAATTTTCAATACATATAACAATAACCAAATTTAAATAAAGATAGCTGCACAAAAATCTGAATCGCAGAACATAAATTCAGATGTCCGACGTGGATGTAGTCTATCGCTACTTCTCTTTAATATTTATATTAATAATATTATAAGAGAGTGGAGGAAAACAACCAGATTTGGCATTCAAATAAATGATGCACCAACATCGATACAATTTTATTCGC